>NW_009260479.1:5132074-5153133 GCF_000687185.1 Egretta garzetta | reverse complement strand
AGTCCTGTTATCTTTACTGGCAACAGAGACAGGACAGAGCCAAGTGCTTTCAAAAAATCTCACCTAAAGTAACAGACAAAAATCTACCTTGAGGTTAAGGTTCACATGCAAGCAGCAACTTGGGAAATGTCAGATTTAAGCCTCAAGGTCCATGACCTGTAAGTCAGCCCCTGGTGAGTATGTATTGTGCCGGAGTCTAATTACGCATCCTACATGCTTCCAGTTGCCTCAGACGCTGCAGCAAGTGGCTGGTGCTCACACGTAATGAGACCTCTTCAATATTTCATTTGATACACACTGTTGTGTGTGCGGCCTTATTTGCAGCACACAATCCCAACCTGCTTTAAAGGCAGAGTTATCAATTTTCTCATCGCAGTTTCTATGGACCTCATCACTACAATGTGTGACTGCTTCAAATATTCATCAACTTCTTTCCACAGAACCTCTACATGGTGAAGAGAAGATATTATCCCATTGCACAGATGGGGAGCTGAGTCAGAGAATGATTAAGGTCAAACGTTTTGCTAATTTAGGGTGTCCAATTTCAGATGCCTGAGATCAGATTTTTTTTGGAGTAATTATCATAAGTTCGTATAGTTAAGTATAGCTCTTATCTAGTTCAATTGCAGCTAGAAATGTCTAGCACTTCTGAAAGTCAGAAAAAAACCCAATATCGGTTTAGAATTCAGAGTTTTGCTGAGCAACTACATCCAGCTGAGCTTTGGAAAAAAAAAATGGAAGAAATGGGAACTATGAAACCTGTGGAAAATTTGGCTGACAGGATCACTCAAAATCACATCAAAACCACAGCATGAGGGGTGAGGGGTCCCAATGATAGCATTTAACCTCCTTGGCCAGTAGACCATCTCTCTCAGTCCCTACACCCCTTCTGATACCTTCAACAGCTGAACAACTGACAGTGAACTCCTCAGTATTATACTCCAAAATCATTCCCCCCCCCCCCCCCCCCCCCCAATTCACCCTAATCTCAAAGACTGCTTTACTGAAAATCCTTAAATTAGACATGTGGGCTCTTTTTACGCTTCCTACCATTTGGTTCAAGTCTTATTTGGTTGTTTCTTTGGACAGGAGAGGTTGTTCTGGGTTAGGTGAGTATGCCCATTTATGTGTGCATATTTGTATGTATTGCTTGATAATACTTAGATCTAATGAAAATAAAAGGACTATTTTGGGTAGTATTCCAAAATGGGAACCTTTACAAAGGAGCCAAAGTTAGTCAAACAACCAAAAGCATATGTAATATAAATACATTTAAAATTGAACTTCAGCCAAGGAAGGAGAGTAATTTGAAATCATTAGCGGCAAAGGGCTATAATACTTAATCATAGAATCACAGAATGTTTTGGGTTGGAAGGGACCCCTAGAGGTCACCCAGTCCAACCCCCCTGCAGGGAGCAGGGACACCGCTAACCAGATCAGGTTGCTCAGAGCCCCATCCAACCTGGTCTTGAATGTTCCCAGGGATGGGGCCTCCACCACCTCTCTGGGCAACCCGTGCCAGTGTTTCACCACCCTCACTGTAAAGAATTTCTTCCTTATAGCCAGTCTAAACCTACCCTGTTTTAGTTTAAAGCCATTACGCCTTGTCCTGTCACAGCTGGCCCTGCTAAAAAGATTTTCCCCATCTTTCCTATAGGCCCCTTTAAGTACTGAAAGGCCACAGTAAGGTCTCCCTGCAGCCTTCTCATCTCCAGGGTGAACAAGCCCAACTCTCTCAGCCTGGCAAGTATTTCTTGAAAACAGCATTTATTGCAGTCAACCAAGTGCCAGGATCCTTGTCTTCTGGAAAACTCAAGACTCTCCAGCCAGCTCTACATCTCTTACACTGCGAGAGACGCAGGGAAGAGGAAAGCCCACTTGGAGTATTTCAGGACAGAAACTCTCTATAGTTTCAGATGCAGAATTGCCAGAAAGAACAGGAAACAGAGGGTGATGATGATTTATTTTACTAGTGATTTTTCCTCTTCCCCACATACATATTTTTAACACACGTATTTTCAAGGGAAGGCTCCCTTTCCTCCAGCCTCCACACTTTCTCTAGGCCCTCCTTGTCCTCATTAGTTGTAGCTTATTGAAAATGCAGCTGCTTTGCCATGCTATGAAAACCAGAAAGAGAGAAATTTCAGGGATTTTCCTGAAATCCTCCTCATATATCTTTTTCCCAGGCTACCGACCCATGGCCGCAGAACTATCTGTCTAGTAGGACAGCTATAAGCAGCACTGCTCACACGTCCCTCATGCCATTCCTACTTTCCCACTAAGGGATGACATATATTCTGCCCCTCAAGGGAAGCAAACACATTTGCAGTTATAAAATACTCCCATCACTGCCGGATGAGGACAGGAGATGCTGACTTTTCTAGCAGAAAGGCTGGTTTGGTGGTGAAAGCATTGAAGACTTGGGAGGCAAGGGTTAAGCTGAGACAGGGCTAGATCATCGCTTTGTGCCTTGGTCCTTTCTCTGTGAAAAGGAGAAGCACAACTGAAAAGTAACTGCATCCCGTGATAGTTAGGAAGACGAAGCAGGTAACCAAAATGGTCTGTTCAGGCTTCATAAGCTATACCAGCATCCCTACCACTGAGGTTAAATCCATTAACAGTTGTGAGGCACTCGGAAGAGGTTATATCAGTGCATCCAGGAGGCAGTTCTGGGGCTCATTTTCTCCTGTCACTGCAAAACGTTCACCCACAGCTCTTGATTTTTTTGACACAAACCAGCAGGTAAAGTGAAATTATTCTTCTTTCAGGAACAAATAACAAACCACTTCAAATTTAAAACCATCTGCAGGGGAAGATGCATTTTCAGAGATGAAGCATTTCTCAAGAGTTGTGTACCAGTCTGCTTTTTCTTTCCCAAGTCAGTTATTACCTAGGCTGGTAAAAATCCAGTAGAAGCTGGAAAATGCTGGCTCTCCAAAGGGAGAGATACTGCCCAACACCCTTCTGGAAGCATCTTGGCCTTAAGGCAGGGATTTCTTGCTCTCATTGCTCTCAACTCTTGTTCAGAGTTCAGAGGGTGCTATCAGCCACAAGTATTCATTTGATGATTTTCACTTTGGTGACAGGACAAGGGGAAATGACCTCAAGTTGTGCCAGGGCAGGTTTAGGTTGGACGTTAGGAAAAATTTTCTCACCAAAAGGGTTGTTAAGCTTTGGAACGGGCTGCCCAGGGAAGCGGTCAAGTCCCCATCCCTGGAGGTATTTAAAAGACGGGCAGACGAGGTGCTCAGGGCCATGGTTTAGTGGTGGGATGGCAGGGTTAGGTTAATGGCTGGACTTGATGATCTTAAAGGTCTTTTCCAACCTAAATGAATCTATGATTCTATGGTGGGGTTGTACGCCTGTGTATTTGTGCATGTATGCACCAACATGGATAATGATAGTGTGCACAAGTCCTGCTGCTGGGGTGTTAATATCTGCAGTTCCTTATTAGAGTCTGTTTGAGGAGGACTTTCTTTAAATGGCTGTTAAACCTCTAGAGGTGCCCCTGTAGATCTGAAGACCAAAGGGTGTCTGATCTTATTTAAAAGAACCAAAACCTGAGTAACTGAATGAATGAAGGAATAAATCATTGTTAACATTTTCAGAATGCTTAAGCGATGTAGGACACAGCTCCACCTTGCAACAAACTGCCTGAAGCCAGTGCCAACCCACACCAATAATCCCCGCAGCACCAAACATTGCGTCGCATGGGCTTGGAGGCTGAAACACAGGAGCAATTTAGCCCTGGGCAAGTCACTTCATTCTCTTATTAAGCTTCCCTTTCTGCCAAGCATGGGTAATACAGTTTACCTACATCACTGAAATGTCAGGAAGAATATTTTTAAAAGCAATTTGAAGAATAACGTGTTAGGTATTGTTATTACAGGTGGAAAGCACCAGCTTAGCAACACACACCTTTCTGTAAGGAGGCTATGTTTAAATAACATAACCCTATAATTACATTTCATTAACATTAATAGTATAAATAGTTATTTTAGAGCATCTCTTGTCCTGAGGTCTCTCAGAGTCTGTTACATTCCAACTAAAAAAGAAAACAAACTCTATTCTATCACTAAAATTCAGTTCCATTATTATCTCTTGGGTGCTAAGAAAAAGACAAAACTCAACAGGATTATCTAATGCCCTGATACCTGAGAAACTGCTCCCTTTTCCTTCTTAATACTGACCAGCAGACCACCTTCAGTTTCCTGAAATTAAATGCCATCATTTGACCACACGGCAGTTCAAATGCGTTTGTTTCAAGTGTGCTGTGTTTTTAGGTGTTTTCAAAAGAAAACAGAGAGGAAAAATAAATGGCTGGTAACAGCAGAAAGCTTTTAAAAACCCATCCTTTTTAATACACAAGAAAAGTGAGCCTTCAAAGCCCGTGCATAAGCACCTACATAATTGGCTGGATTTTCAAGAGCACTGAGCTTTCAGCAGTCCCAAGTGAGACCAGCAATGGCTTTTGGATGCTCAACAATTTATCACAACTCAACAATTTCTCCCCTGGGCATTATTTACCAACTATGTGGTATACAGAAAGCTAAAACATTGGAGACTGTCATTTTCGGTTGGACTTGGACACCTAACTCTATTAGGCTCCCCTAAAACACCCCCAAGTATTTCCACATATTTTTTTTTTTTCCTGGAACTTATCGCAAAAAAAAAAATGCAGACTTAATTTAAATGTACACTGCACACTAGGACTCAAATGTCAAAACTGCATCATGCTGGTAAAGGTTACATAAAGAAATTATTAATTACTCTTTTTCCTCATTGAGGTTTTACTTGCCTGTCAACAAAAGATAGTAGAAGATTGCCTGGCCAAAATCTGCATTATTTCCAGCTCCCTAATATCACTGAAAAACAGGCAGCAGTTCAATTTGCCAGCAATAATTTATTGTGTAGAATCAAAATTCTGCAAGCAACCTCTTCTCATCTGTTACTTTCAACATCTCCCACAGCTATTTGATTTTCTTCCTGGCTTTTCATGTTAACTGGTCATCTCCTGCCAAATCCCAGCTATCTAAACAAGACTCTGCAGCTTGCTCGGTAGTTATAGCTGTGTTTCATGCATGCAAGAGCGCATTTCACAACAAACAGGATCGCATCTTTCAGTGGTATTACCGAGACAAAACTCCAGAGGATATTTGTCCCAAATGCTCTAAAAAAAAAAAAAAAAAAGAAAAAAATCAGGAGCTACCACAGCTTTTTTAAAACTGAGTATGTGGCCAAAGTTTGAAGCATTGCCCAACTGATAAAAAGAGTAAATGGCTAGCAGGCACTGAAATGTGCTGCTAAAAATGGAGGGGAGCCCCCAGTGCCACCCTCGGCCATCTGCCTCTGCTGCCGTGGCAGAGCGCGCTGCAACCGAGGCAGCGGGAGGACGAATGCCGCAGCCGGGCAGCGGGAACCAGCTGCCTCCCAACTCCCAGCCCCTTTACAAACCACCTCCCGGCGGGGAGGAGGGAATCAGAGGGATTACCAGCAGCAGCAGCTACTTTGCAAAAATCTTTCTTCCCTTAAATCCTTAATTCCTGCAGGTAAGAGTCACAGGTGAATTTTCTTTCTTTTTTTTTTTTTTTTTAAAGAAAGCTCTTAGCCCTCTTGCTCACTGCAATATCACAAAGCAGACGCCAATGATTTTATTGGTCTGTTTGCTTAAGCTAATAGTCTGGCTAAATATATGTTTTTTCTGTACCCTCTCCTTCCTCCCAGGATATGAAAGCAAAAGGAAAATGCGATGTTAGTTAACATTTGCAAAGACAATTAGCACACATGGGCAAGTTGAGCGCCACACCTTTTTCAGACAGACTCGGGTCTTCACTTTTGCACACTGCCAACACAACCAGTCTTGAAGAATCTCTTAACTGGCGTTGGTCTATTCTTGAGCTAGTTGTATTATCTATGTTGATGAATAATATAAATAATGCTGTTCAACAGTTTTTTGGCTTGGGACCATGGACTAATCTTCATTTGGTAATTGAAGGCTTATATGATGGAAAGAAACTCTATGGTAACTGTCAAGACAATGAAAAGTAATGAAGTATAAACATCCAAGTGTCACCTAAAATCAGACTCCTTAGAGCAACTGTCATCTCTTGTTTTTTTCAGAAGTTTTAGCAATAAAAATAAATAAAAGTTAGGTATTACACCTGACAAGCAGCCAACTTGTAAAAGTGCAAACAGTATTTGGTGAATAGCTTGCAACAAGTTAATTCCTTTTTCCTCACGGAAACAGTTTCTCTTCGACTGGAACAAAGAATTTACCCAAGAAATAGGCCAAGGGAAGGCAAAACATAGGTTCAGTGGATATTGGAGGCTGCATTTCTGGCAACCCATAGGCGTTTGCCACCAAAACCATAAGAGCCTGGGTAGAACAGAAGGAAACATAACATGGAACATGGTTTGAAAAATGTGTATCGCTGTCCCCCTACACAGTGACTCCCCAGGAAAAGGGCACACTCGCGTAGCTTCATTATAATCTCTCACTAATTGCTTCTCCAAACCTCTTGCGTATCTATTCTTTTTCTCTGCAGCATTATGCACAACCTGTGTATTACAGTAGACTGTGCTGCAGCAACTTAGCTGAAGAAAGAATTGATTCTTGCTCAAACTTTTTCATAGAGGCCAAGGAAATGATGACAAAGAAGCTATTTGGGAAACAAAAGCCAAAAGAAGTAAGCTCTAGCTTCAGTGAGAGGAGTAGAAGTAGCATAAGCACCGAGCATCCCACTAGGATTCATTTAGGCTTATATTTTTAGCCTCAAGTACATACGTTATTTCTCATGTGTATTTTAGATGGCCTGTTGAGCTCAATTTCTTCATATCTTTGTGTACATGAAAAAGTATTTCCAGAATGTTTTACCACAGAAGTAGCAACCAGCCAAGCCCTCTTTTCTTTCCTAGAGCAAGGAGAAGAGCTTTGAGATATTAATTGGTAATTAACTCCAGTTGTATCACCAATTGGGACAAGACATTTCAGTGTTCAGATATTTTAAACCCTCAAGAAGAAAACTAGAAGCTTATAGCATATTTGGGCAGCAGAAAACAATTTTTAGAATACTGAGAATTTCTTGGTTTGGTAATTCCCCATCCCATCAAATTTTGACTTTAATCTTTTTTGGTTTTCCATTTTACTGTAGATGCACATGAATTCTTAAGTAAAATTAGATTTATGGTCCAAATGTGTTCAACATGGAGATTTGAAAGATGTCCCCAAAATATTTTGAGTTAGACGATTTAATGGGAATATCCCTGCATGGATGAGCTGCATTTTACAGAAAAAAAAATACACCTATGCATCATAGTTTCAAAGAGCTCTATTTTACAGTAGGGTGAACATTGAGGACTTAAAATCTAGGCTTAGCCTGTGACAGTGGCTGTGTGCCACTGATCATTGTAGTCTTTCTGGAATTCACACCAGGATGCTGAAGAGCAAATAAAATTGCTCCCTTCTGCCATGACATACAGGATGACGATTTATTTACTGACCCACCCGGATGCTAAGAGCATTATAACTGACTGGAGAAGTGCTAAAATTTATAGGAACTTACAGGAATTTATAGGAGCCTACAAGAATTTACAGGAAGAACACTATCTAGCATGGTGGTTTGGCAGTGGACCTCCTTGGTCCCCAAGTGCTTCTAATCACCTCCCACCTCAAAGTCAGAAGACCAGCGTGAACACTATTTCCTCACAAGCAAGAGGATGAGAGCCAACGGGTGTTAAAATAAATCTTCTGAAACAAATGATGAGGAGACCAGGCCTGCAACCTTATTCCAGCATGTAAACACAGCCTGATTTATATTGTGGTCCCAAACCTGAAGTCCATTCTCAGGCAGAGCTCCATCAGTTCACACACCAGAGGACCTAAGAGAAATTTGATTTCTGAAAGAAGCACTTCTCCCCATCATGACAGAACTGTACAGAGGAAACCCAGTTACAGTATTCAGCTTTTTCTATCATAAAAGCCACATGAAAACAGAATGAACCAGCTGGAATAAAAGTGTTAGTTACAAATTTGTTGCTCTTGTAGATTTAAAGCCTCAGTTTTCTACAGAAGGGTTTTCAGACTAGTGCAAAATAGCGTAGGGGCTGGCTCAAGCCTTGATGAAGTCAATAGATTTATTTTCAATTTGACCACTTGCTCCAAACAACTCTTCATCATATTTCAGATATGTGCACTTTCTGGAATTCCTTAAAGTTTTCTGTTTAAACAGGGACACTCTGTCAACATGCAGCCCAGTATCAATGCTGAATTCCTCAACACATTTGAGTGAAAAATGCCTACTAGATAACAGCACAGTCTCCTAATCTCCCAGAAGGGCATTGGAAAGCCCAGGATTTAAACAAAGAACAAAATCAAATGAAGACATCATCTATTTACTTACTATCAACCTTAAAGATGCTATGGGAAGGAAGGTAACATCTCTCAAGCAGATGAGTAGTAACTGAAGTCAGCTAGTCCTACCAAGAGATACCTATTTGAACAAGAGAGGACTGAAAAGCCTTCAGCAAAGAAAGTCAAAACACTTCCTAATCAATATACATTTTACTAATGGACAAACCTGATGTGCTAAGTACTTTCCAGGGCTACTTCAATCAATTTCTCCTTGCTGTCCCATACATTCACAACTGCTCTTTCTTTTATCTACCTGGTTTAGCTTGGAGTGTTGGAATAAAACATCTAATTATAGCATGACTTGCAACAGCAAAGTCAAGCATCAATATAATCCATGTAAACCCATGTGTTACACCTTACGAGGAAAAGACCATGGAAAAGAGTTCAATTTAATGCAACTGAAGCCTCCAATGATTAAGCTCACAAAGATTAATCTCAAATACTCATTAGATTCAATGGATCAGCATTCTCAGCAAAGTTTGTAAATTAACTTTTGCATCAAACATATTGGGACATGAAAATTATAAAAAAGAAGGCTGCTAGTATTCTTAGATTCTACTAAACTGTGAAGTGCCAGGATTTCTTAAGTAGAAGAAACAAAGTTTAGATTCAAATTTCCTGATACAAGGAGCAGTCAATGCTTATTACACTCAGGACAATGGCATCTACAGCATCTGAAAATTGGGAAATAAAAAAGAAAGAAGTTTCATTATCCTTCCCCACCTTGAGCAATTCCTCCGTTTTATTTAATGCCATAGGACTTCATAATAATAAAAAGCCTGAAGTTTTTGCTTACTACATCCTTCTAGCTACATCATCTGCTTTGCCGTAGACCATTTTGTAGAATTAAAACCCCATGACTTTGTGTCTCTCCTCTCTCCCATTTTAATATGGGCTAAGTTGCAATGTTTTCCCTGCACACCCTTGAGTTTCTCTCTACCAGTAGTCACAAAATGCTGCATATGCATTTGAAAATAACCTGTTTGCTCCGCCATGAAAACAGAAAGATAAAAGTATAAGGCTGTCAGCATACTTAAGGCTGGTTACAACTTAATGCACCATTCATTAATTCCTACAACCACATTAAGATTAAGTATCAGACCCCCTTAAACACTACAGAAAAAGAGTTGAGACGTTGGTCACAGTGTGTGATTAAGCTAAATTAAAGACCCAAAATGCATTCCACATAATATGCTACTGTATACATTCACCCCCAGTCAATTACATGTTTATTATGGTATCTCTGACAGGCTAAATTAACAATAAATTAATGTCTAAGTTGTGATTTCACTTTTGACAATAATATACTACAACTAAGCCTTAAATATCTGCATGTAACTATTCAGCTACAGACATAAGTGAAGGTAATGGAGTCAAAAACTGCAGACTAATTGCTTCAGATGAAGGCTTATTATCTCTCCAATTTCAAGCTCAGCAGCAGTTAAGCAGTAATATAAACTACTTTAGGCAAAGCATTGTGAATCTTTATATTAAATATACTTTTATTTTTATCTCTTTTAGTGTTTATAAACAATAAAAGCAACAGCCATTTGTTTTCAGACTGACAAAGGTAAGGGTGTAAGCTGAAGGGTTAAAAAAAAACCCCAACCAACAGTTCGACCTTCAGATTTGCTTGGTTTTACTATTTCACTTGAACTCTTCCTCTTTCTAACGGGTTTTCACATGATCATTTCATGAGTAAGCTCAGCTTAACTCTTCTTAAGTGCTTCAGCCTGTCTCATCCTCCTTCACCATGAGACATAGTCTGGGCTTGATTCCCCACTCAGCTTAGGCTTGTGTATCCACACCTGTAAAAGCAGATGCAACGAGGGTATGAGGCTTTCCCACGCAGGGATGGTGGCAGCACGCATGCTCCCCAAAGAGCTGCAAGGGACACACCAAATTCAAGGCAGCAGCAGAGGGATGATGTCTAGATGTTCCTGCTCCCTTGGTGACCCATCAGGACCCCATCGACTAAGCCTCCATCCCAGCACATGGCGATTCTAGCAAAACTAGCCTGTCCTCTGCATGTGATCATCTGCAATCTGGCTTTTTTAAGGTGCTCATGGAGACAGGGAAAACCCCTTCCTACAGTGCTCCTCGCTTGCATGGATGCAAGATTGCCCCATCCTTTCACCAGCCCCTTCTGCCGAGGCCACTGAGCCCAGAGGCACGGCCATGGTGCTGGTACTGCAAGGCTATTTAAGAAGACAAGATCCTAAAAGAGTCCCTGTTACGCCTCTGTGACCAGATGTTGTCCAGCAGACTGGGACAAACCCCACTCTGAGAAATTATGGTCTATCTGCACTTTTCACCTGCAGTTTCCATCACAAAATTATTTCTCATAAGAGTAATAGCCATACCTCGCTTGCCAGTTACCATACATCATGCGTACAGCACACAGGTTGTCTCGCTAAAGAAAGCTTTACTCCAGCAGCAGTAAGGGCACAGGCAATCAGGGCACTCAGGGATGGGTACTACAAGGGACAACGTGGGAAGCAGAGCCCTTTCCCTGGGCAAGAAGAGGACCTTAACCCTTTTCTCCTCTTGTTCTTCTGAGAATCTTCTCCCTTGGCAAAGACAGCTGCTTCTATTTCCCCACCACACACCCCCATGTGACAGAATAGAAGTCAGTGCCTTTAGCTAGTGTGTTATTTAAGTATTTATTTTGAAGGCAGGGTATTTCTGAAGAGACAGGGTATCTGAGAGCTGGCAAACCCAGCCATCTTCACTGCTTCCCTCAAGGAAGGCAGGTAAACGATTACCAGCGTGTTACAGGATGGAGATACTGAGACAAGCACTGCCCAAGGCCACAACATAAATGCCTGGCAAAGGCAAGAGAAGAGGCAGTGCCCTGCACCCCCTCCATCACACCAAGCTTGCAGCTAGTCCTCACCTTGCACCTCATTCCTCTGTTGGTGCCATCACCCACATGCTACATGTAGAGCAGCCACTGTCCCCCACTGTGAGCCCTCAGAAAGGTTGCAAAGCTGCTGAGATCCCCCACCAAATGTGTTCCCGGGAATGACAAGCATCGTTGCTGCTCTGTACAACTTGGCTGCTGTACAGAGGGCCACCGCCCTAACCATAACCCTGTACAACATGGTCACAGCTGATTTTCCTCCTTCCACCACCTCACTGCTCCTGCTGCTGCCTCCCTGTGGGATGGGGAAGAGTGCTGCCATGGGCTACCTGATGCCTTATGAACCAGCTCCCTGCCTGCAGCTTCTTCCTTCTCCCCAAGCCCCTTTCACCACCAAATTCAATCATACTTCTGCTGTAATTCCCATAACTCCTCCAGACAGTTAACAGTTACTCTTTTAGCCCACTCATCGTCTCCTCTCATCTTCCTCGGTCTGTTGGATTCTCACCAATGGTGGTGGGAAGTAGCCATGTCCTCTCCACTTCCATCACGCTGGAAGCAACTTCTGCAACTTCTGTCAGGGCTTCCTTTCAACAAGGCTCTGGGCTTCACCCTTGTCTCGTAGCCTCATCCAGACTTCCAGGAAGATGCTCTCCGTCAACCTCCTGGGCCCCTAACTTCAGCATCTGGTTTCCACTTCTGAAAGGTTTTGTTTTTACTCTTGAGCACACATATCCCTGGCTCGTCATCCCCGCATTTACTTTTCCATTTCATCTCTATTGCTCCTAATTACACCACAGTATTCCTGTTGAAAAAACATGAATTACTCCTTCTCGGAAAAGGTCTTTCTGCATTATGCAACAGAGCGCTGAAAGATATATCTCTGGCTCGCCTTAAACTAGAATTGCTTCAAGTTCCCAAAATCTTAGAATCAGACACAATCCCAAAATTCTATGCATTTTCTCTCTCTCTCATTTGCAAGTTTCCTTATAACTATCTGAAATCCTGCCAGGATTTACCTTTATCTTGATCTTTTTCTGCTGAAATTCTTATTCATATCTAAGTCTTCAGAATGAGTTTTAACTTCCAGGTTTTCTCCTATGACCCCTTCTCTGCATTCTCTAAATGTCAAGGAGTACATCTCTCTGATATCTCAGGTACTTACTTGTGCAGCCTGAGTTACGACACTATCTCAGAACCTCATATTTCACATACTTATCCTCAGGAGACCCACAGGTCTCTTTTTTTTTTTTTCCCCCAACTTAAGGTGGCAACAGACTATCTCAGGAGAAGCACAGCTGCTGACTGCCACCAAGGACCTATGTCTAACACTTGCTCAAAGCCCCAACAGAAGCCTACAGCACAATAAGCACTACATTCCATGTTCCAACGACTGAACCATCACGCAAAGCCACCTGAGAATCCCACTCAAACTTTGCTCTTAAATCAGAAATTGATACCAACTCACCCTTCCATTCTTCATCACCTTCATTGATTTCAAATATAGGTCCCTCTCCAACTTTCCGCTTAATGAAGGGTTTGCAAACTTGCTCAATGCACTCCTCTCACTTCTGCAGTTAGCTCTGCTCCAGATGTGTGGCAGACTCCTTTAGAGGAGTGTGCTCAGCTTTCCCCTTCTGATGCTGCCGGCACTCTCCTTTCTCTGAATCTATTTCACTTAAATCCCACTTAAGAATCAGAGAAGGAAGGACAAAGGACAAAAGAAGGGATGAAAGGAAAGAAAAAAGAAAGGACAAAAGAACAAAAGACTTGACTGCAAAACATACAGAATAAACTACCTAAATAATAGATAATACTGTACTCCACATTATTTAAAAGTGCTACCTTCTCTCACATCTTCCAAAGTGACCATGATTCACCACAACTTAATGCATGATAAAGATCACAAAGAAGCAGCATTAAAGGCATAGGAACTGAAAGCAGGTAAAACCATTGCTCATGAAATGACCGCAGCAAGGCATAGCACTGCTAATGGACCACAACTGGAATGAAGCATTGGATGCTCTAAGATAAGAGTTAAAAAAAAACCAAACACACAAACCCTAAGATTTTTTTCTTGTGGAGTTCAGGCACAGTCTCATGACCCCTAGATAACTGGTGAAGTTCAGAGACAAATTACTCTGTCTTGATCCAACAGCAAATGAAAGATTGAATGAAAGACTGCAACACAAGGTACCTCTGCCAGGAATGGAGGGAGCAGCAGTCAAGCAACACTGTCCCAAGGACAAGTGGCAGAGCACATCCCGCTTGACCTGTCAAGGCGTGGCCAGAGTGTAAATCATACACAATCTCAAGCAGCATCCTAGGGAAGTATACTATCTCTTAGAAGCTGCGTGCTTAGAAGATCCCCAACCGTAATGTGGTCTTGACACATCTGATGCCTTCCAGAAGCTCTTCCATTTTAGTATTGAACACCAAAAAACCTTTTTCCACAGCCTTCTGCTTTTGAGAATTCAGTTTTAAGCCAAACGTGCTTCTTTCCATCTCTGTCTCCTCCTCCCCACTGCTTAGCTGCCTGCATTCCTCACGGCAAATTAACAGCTTGAAAAGACTGCCAGTTTGATGCAATTTCATGTTCTTGAATACAGTGTTCTCAGGAGCACTATTAAGGAAATTTAATCTCTTGAGAAACAGATCAGATACCATTAACAGAATGAAACACAAATGTTCTCTATGACTTCCTGGAGAAAGCCTGTGTTGGGTCTACAATAAGATACGTAATTTACAGAGCTGTTATCAAGAAAAAAAGTATTGTCTCATATCAACAATCTCATTTTTTAAAAATGACACACCTAGGCAACAAACTCTAAACAGTTCCATTAAAACTAAAAAAAAAAACCAACCCCAAACCACCTTTGTTTTCTATGCAAGTCAGAACCAGGTTTCCCCACTTTCCCTTCTCTTTGGCAGACACCTTCCAAAAGCGGACACTGGTCCCTGGTTTCTGCACAGCTGTGATAATCAGAGCCAGGATACTGCAGCAAGTCCACGAGAATTAGGGATTCTCACAAGCAGGGACTCACCTTTGGGATATGACAGTTTTCAACTCCAGCCAAGAACACTGGAGCTCTGCTATCACAAGTCACTGAGATAATATGCTAAATTAGCTCGTCTCCTGGGACACTCACTCCAACCTGTTCAACAGCTCCAGGGCCAAGCTCCTTTTAGCCCCCTGTTGAATCTGGGTACCACAGGGGTACGGTGCTCCTCAATTCCTCTGCATAGATTTTATGCCACTGGGGTGCTGCAGTGGGGAGTCTGACTGTAAATCAGGGCTTTTTTGTAACATATTTGCAGCTCAGTCTGCTTCGGAACATAAAGTTACAATGCATAATCTCAAACCTTGTTAAGAAAACATAGAGGATTCAGTAGTGGCTCTTTGCGGTCTACCATACACCAGGGATGGTATTGACAAATAAAAGAGTAAAGTCTCTTCCTTATTTTGACAGATTAAATTCACAACTTATAATATGTGCCTGAACCTGCTGCACCCTACAGCCTGTTTACAACACGAAGGGATGCTGCACTCTTTGGAGCCCGTTTGTATTAGAATCATGGAATAGAACAGAATCATAGAATCGTTTAGGTTAGAAAAGACCTTTAAGATCATCAAGTAAGCCATCATAAGCCATTAAACCACTAAACCATGTCCCTGAGCACCTCATCTGCCCGGCTTTGAAATACCTCCAGGGATGGGGACTCCACCACTTCCCTGGGCAGCCCCTTCCAATGCTTAACAATCTTTTTGTGAAAAAACTTTTCCTAACGTCCAGCCTAAACCTTCCTTGGCACAACTTGAGGCCATTTCCCCTCGTCCTATCGCCCATTACCTGGGAGAAGAGCCCAACACCCATTGCTCGCGCAATGTAAGGAGGCTGTAGTGTCACAGAGAATCAGGACTGTTGCAGCCTTTCAGGCAAAGCATGCTGAACTAACCAAGACATCTGGCACCCAGTGCTGATAAATTGCTTGACAGCACTCAGGTGAGCACAGCAGATCTGGGGTGATGTTAAGTCACACTTCACAGAAAAAAAAATACTGAACATGCAAAGGTATGGAAACATAGCTCACATGAAGTTCATTTATTTAACTCTGTCTCCCATCCCTGCTAAAGACATGTGGGGGACATTGGGTACTTTTATTCAATTCAGAACTGCACTACTGACCAAATCTCTCAGTTGTACCCAGGTACCATGCTCTAACTCACATTTTATAGTGGCCTCAGAGCATACGAACTGGCTTGCTTTGGATGAAGCTGAACAAGAAGATGCTGTTCAACCATTAATGGACATTCACACCAGTCTGGAACTAGCTTGAAATAACCCACTGTCCAAAATGTGTATTTGGGACCTCAATGCCATCTCTCTCACCCTCATGGGGTGGGTCCACACTAATTGCCAATGTAAGCACACCCGTATTTTTTAGTTAACTACTCTGGGAATGAAGTAACAGCATAGGACTCAGCTCACAATGGTTGAGGGTAGTTATGACCTTGAAGGAAGACAGCTGGGCACTTGGGGGCTGATATTCCTTGCTACAGGAATCCCAGAATTACCTGGATTATAACGATGTGGGGAAAAACCCTGAATAATGCACCTAAAGTGCACCCTTTTTTTCTTATTTGGATAAATTTACTCAAATAGAGGCACATTCCATCATAGTATATTAGATACTCCAACTGCATTCACTCTTCAACATACTACAGGCTATTTCTGTGAAGTACAGAGTGGCAGGGGAACATTAGGAGCATGAAATATTAATCTTTCCATCATGTTATTCCTGAGTCTGGCCTAGGTTTTCCAAGTTAAATGTGCTCTCACTCCACCTGAATATGCCTATTATTTGGAATTCCATCTGTTCTGTAAAATTCAAAATTGATTACCTTAATGACAGCTAATAGGCGGAACTGTTCTATTGATCAGACTTCACTCCTCCATGGAGCCCACTTCAATAAAAGGCAGCCCTCAAGCTGTTTTGCCTCCTTACTTAATTTTTGGTCTTTTACATGGAGCTGCACGCAAACAATCATTAACAACCTTGTCTAGAACATGTGCATATTTCAGAGCAGAATCTCACTCCCTGTAAATCCATGACAGTTCTTCTCTATACAGCAAAAGAACTGGGAGCAATCATTTATTCTGAGTGTTCAAGTACCCAATTAACCAATCAACCCTTTAAGTATGTTTTATAAAAGGTGTTCTTTGAGAATCTGTGATCTGTTATCCTAGATATGCTGACTCATTTGCTAAAATACTTAGAAGTCTCATTTTAGCATTATGCCTATTACTTAATTTTCATAAAAAACCAGCCTCCTTATTTTTATATATGACTGTAGAGCTATTTGAACTCCCAAAGGCCATTAAAAGTAGCAAGAATTGGGCTAAACTGAGACAATTTACAGGCTCATGTTAAAACACAAGGATCTTCAGCCAGTGTAAATTACCAAACATTGACCCAGTACTTGACTTCTTGTTGTTATTTTCTTCTCCTTTTTTTAATGGAAAAGTGGTTTTAATGGTATATTCACACATCCAGCTAACAATCCTCAAGACGGAGAACAAGATTCACTAGAGCCAGATCCCAAGTCTATTAGCGTCTGCAAGCTTTTCTATGGACTTCTGAGCATTTCTACGGACTTCTGGGTCTAGCAGAAAGCCAACTGTAATCGTTGTACCCTGCACAGTATCCAACTCCAACCACCTGAAGAAACCATAGCTGTGTCGGAAGCACCTAAGCATACAGAGGCAACCGCGTTCAGCTTACATCTTGATCAAGCAATCACAACTTGACAGTAAGAGACAGCATTACATATCACTTACAAAACATTTTCTGTACATGATGCCTAAAAGGCTTAAAGTTCAGACTCATGAAACAGATAAGCAAGGAGATAAATGATTAAAATCCTAAGTAGTTTAACTGAGATGGAGGTGAGCAACATTGCTTATCAAAAAGAAACAGTACAGAAACATTTTTAATTAACAAAGGGAAGAAAGGGATGCTTATTGCCTGGCTCCAAGCAGGTAAGGCAGTGCATTGCTTATCTCCACATCCCAATCATTTTCTAATTATTACAATTTTTGTAAATCTCAAGACAGAACATGCCTTCATTTGCATATAGACACATGGGTCTGAATTAGATTTTCAAACTTATGCCTGCAAAGCTTCTGCAGATGTTTTCAAACTTTCCCCACCCTGTTCCTGCAGTGTCTTTTCATACCCAGCTTCTGTTTGGGTTAGCGTGGTAGAACAGAGCACAGACTTAAGCCAACTGTGTTACTTGCCTGTCTCTGGGTCCAGGGGATGCCACAGCAAGGAATACAGAAAAGGGACGGTAACCATCTCTTAAGACAGCAGCAGCTGCTTCTGAAAAAGACTCAGTCCTCTACAGACAGACCAGCACTTTACCTTCAATTTTCTACCAGTTCCAATTTTCAGTTGCCTGATCAGTTTTAAGCAAGGAAAAAAACCTAAGCAATTCTTGATATGCACTAGCCTAGAAATAGAATTTCAGCTGGAAATAGAATTTGGATAGAGCCTTTCTTCAGTTATGATCTGTTTTAAATAAAATAAGGGGGCTGATCTGTGTTTGGTGTTAAAAGATAAAGGTCCACTCAAATCAATGGACACAGATTGGATCTGACCCCTCACCGCTAAGCTATTTTACTAATAAGGTATTGTGAAAACAACAACAAAAAAATTATGCGAGTGAGCAAAGTTGCTTACAGACTCAACCATTAATATTCATCAAGATCATTGATATTTATATATGCCTGATATTTCTATTTCATGCTCACACTAGGGCAGAGCTGAGAGTGCATGTACTTTCAGAATATTTAAGTGCACCATATGGATATAATTGCAACTCAATCAGTTATAGAATATATTCAGTCAAAACTCTGCATAATACTGAAGACCTATTCTGGGCATTTTATACTTCATAAGGGAAGAGAGAAGTAGCAAAGACACGGCATGCCAGTAGCAAAATGGCATTAGGCAGGTGACACTACTTGAAACAAAATCACTGCTCCGTTATAAAAGGCAACCGACTTACACTTCTCGACTCATAAAACCCCGACACTTGTACACAGCTCCAAGAAGGAGGAGGGGACAGCCCCACAGCTCTCTTTGTTCGGAAAAGGCACTTATACATAAACCCCTGCCCTGCCTCCCAGAAACCCAGCCAGACTAATTTTAATCTGCAGCAGTGACAAAAACATGTATTCCAAAAGCAGAGAAGCCCGACAGATGTAAGGTTAGACGAAGGCACAGTTTCTTCACCCCCAGTATCAAAGTTGTTTTCTTCTTCTTGTTTTAACTGCACCATTGAGCCTGTTTTGGCCATTAGCAAAATGTCACCCTGATAATGTAGATTATATGATGCTACTTGTGGTGCCTTCTCATGCTTTTCCCTTCCTCAATTCCCTAAAATAAAGCACTGAGAAAAAAAAAAAAAAAAGAAAAACAACGTGCAAGGCTCTCAGCCTATCAAGCCACGGAGAACTATTTTAAGAATTAATTTGTGCCCTGAGAGATCTGTTTAAATTATCCTCCCGTGCTGTCCTAACCGAAGATTAAAGCGGTGAACTTCCAATGTCTTAAGGAGACAACGAAAATCGAAGAACTGGAGCGTACGGGCTCCTCCGCCGTCCCCCCAGGCATGGGGCCGAGAGCGGGGAGGAGAAGCTGGTGCCGAGGAGGATGGAGCTGCTGATCTGCCGGAGCGCCAGGAGCCCACGAGCCTTTGCCATCCTCAGATGGGGCTCAGAGATCGCAGCCAGACTTGCCCTTATGCCACCACTCTTAGCTCTGCCTGTCCTTTACAGCTGAGGGTATGTCCCCTTTTTTCTGCCACCCACTGCTTTTTTGACAGGGAAAGTTTGGACTTCATTTTGTCCTGGTAAGTGCAGTCAGACAGGAATACCCTCTAAAAACCAGGCATGCCAGAGAAAATTAAGTTTTTAACTTTCCATCTCTATAGACACACAAAGAGCACCTACCAAGAGAAGGGAAATGAAGCAAGTTCAGCTATGGTGTGAGCACTGCAATTTTCCCCAAAGTCAGTGGGACTTATACCTACTCACAGCTGCTTTTTGCCTCCCCCCCCCATCGCTGCTTGCACACGCACAGCCCGAGCACACGCTGTACTCTGAAGTGTCCCTCCAAGAAAATGTCAGCCAAAAAAAAAAAAAGATAAAATCCCTGAAAGTGCATGACAAAGTAAGAAGCTGAGACCCACTTCTACAATTTTATATCCATCTGCAGAGAGGCTGTTAAAAAGCCTTTACCCCCTTCCTCCAGCGAGAAAGGGCCTCCATCCCAGCATCCTGCCCCCCCTCCCCGCGTGTAAGGAACAAGTTACAGAACAAACCTCTATAGCCTTCAGCAAGAGGTACAGGCTGTTAAAAATAGCACAGTTTCAGCTTCCCCCTCCGAGCCGCCACACACACCGAGAAAGCAGACCTTGAACCCAGCCACACGGTACTTTCCTCCTGCCACTGACTGGTGACTCAGTTGACAATTTTAGGAATGCAAACCGAGACGACTAAAAATAATAATAATAATAATAGTAATAATCATCATCATCATACAAGAAACACAGAGCTATACAATGCAAATCTGTATTTGTTTGAAATTGAGGAAAATAAGCATTACCTGTTCTTGTTGTTGGGCTTGTTTCCCTGATGCATTTTGCTCCTTGGCTGTAGTCATGCTCACCTATTTGTGCCCACTGCAGTGGCAAACAGGATTTTACTCTGTCTGTGTGTGTGTGTGTGTGTCAGCTTGTCTGTGTGTGTTCAGACATACACGCGCACACACACACACACAAAGACTGAAGGGATAAGGATGAGTAACTAGTCCATCACTTAATCACCAGCTGAGAAATTTCCCACCCCCACAAAAAGAAATAAATAAAAATGCAACGTAAAAAAGCACTAGTCTAGCTGTCTTCCCCCTTGAGCCTCTAAAATAAAAGCAGAAGCAGAAGCAGAGAGAATGATGCTGTGGGGGCTTCTTCAATTAGCAACAGCCTCTGCAATCGTCACAGAAACAATGATAACTGCTTGGCAACCAGCAACTGGCAGCTCGGAGCCGGGAGGCAGCGATGTGGTCCTCGCTCCCCACCTCCACGGCGGCAGCCCGCGCCTTGCGCATGCACCGGCTGCCTCGTAGCACAGTGTGCTGCTCGCTGGCGATGTGCAGAGACGGAGCTCGGCAGCCGGCTCCCCTCCTGCAGCCGAGGTGGAAGGGGCCACAGGCACCCGGCGCTTGGGAATTAAATCCCGCATTCCCCACCGTGCCGGCGACCGGGCGTCCCAAGGCCGCCGAGCTCCTGGCAGATGCGCTCTCGTCTTCTCCCCAACTTGCGGAGGTTTCAATGCCCCGGCAGTCCCCAGCTATGAAGGGAAGCTGTGCCAAGGGCAGCCTCTGCCCCGCTGCTGGGGCAATTTTGGAGGAGGCAGCGTGCACTCCTAGGGAAGCGGGTTCCCACCAACGGGACGCAGACAGCACCAATGCTCCCTGGGGGGCTGCTTGCCTTCACTGCCCAAGGGTGGCATGTTTAAGGGAGTAAATCATGCCCCCAGCCTCCCCCTGGCCCTCTCCATGTCCCTGAGGTGACAGGGGCCACTTTGCATTTGCTGCCTCCTGTGCACTTGCAGCTTCCATGTAGAATCACAGAAACATAGAATCGCTTTGGCTGGAAAAGACCTTTAAGATCATTGAGTCCAACTTTTAACCTAACCCTGCCATCCCACCACTAAAACA
>NW_009260479.1:5128793-5131711 GCF_000687185.1 Egretta garzetta | reverse complement strand
GGTTGGAAAAGCCCTTTAAGATCATCGAGTCCAACCTTTAACCTAACCCTGACATCCCACCACTAAACCATGTCCCTAAGCACCTCATCTCTCCTTCTTTTAAATACCTCCAGGGATGGGGACTCGACCACCTCCCTGGGCAGCCCATTCCAGAGCCTGACAACCCTTTCTGTGAAGAAGTTTTTCCTAATGTCTAGCCTAAACCTGCCCTGGTGCAACTTCAAACCATTCCCCCTCATCCTATCAGCATGGGGTGACCTGGGGTGTTCCCAAGCACAGGGCATAAAGCAAGTACCGCACTCCAGTAATCGTTAGGGGACCTTACCCAGTTGGACAAAACTTAAGAGGAACATGAAGGCGGTTCAGTATTTGCTCGGGACTGATGCAAGCCCTTGCTCACCTCAACATCAGGTGACATGAAACTGCCATGTTGCTGCTCTTCCACTTCTCACGTCCTTCCCAGAGCACCCAACATACTGGGCTGCATCCAGCCCAGAGCTCGCCTCTCTGCTGTGGCGGCTGTAGAAAAGCTAAATGTTTTCTCACTCACGTAACAGTGGGATCTCTGCTGAGTCTGCAGATAACCAGCGAAGGAAAGGGAGCATCAGAGTATTTATCTGACAAGGAAGTGATTATGCCCCATTTGATCCTCAATTTTACAGCACAGATTTATTACACAAGGTCACATTCACCAAGAGCACAACTCCGCTGGAGGTAATCTCTCCTTACACCTGGGATAAATTTGATCCTTGGTTCAGGGACAGATCCACGGCAGGGCAAGTTTTCCTAGAGATTATCTACTAGCCACCACTCAGACCTTCTAAGCATTTCTGCATTTTCACCATTACACATCACATCAGTCCGTAGAAACTACAACATAAAAGATCTGCCCCATGGAATTGTGCTGGTAGGAAACTGGACAACCTTGTCTGGTCCCAGGATCCAGGCAACAGCTCATTTAAAAAAAAAAAAAGAAAAAAAAAAGTGAATAGCACCTCTCTAACAAGCAGCAATAATTTATATTTAAATATAACAGCCTGTGTCAACCTCTTGCTGGGTTATACTACAACACAGTCCCAGCTTACACTGCAATTTCATCTCTTTAGTCCCAATAGTTTTAGTCACAATATTTTGTAGAGGTTTATAGTGAGGTTATTCTTGCTCATACATTTTCTCCCAGCCATCAGAACAGAATTGCTTTCAAAGTCTTGTATAAGTGGATCAGTTTGAATTTTCCAATTGGCTTGGTCTATTTTCCTACCTGTTGTGGGTAGTAATGAAGGCTTGCTTTACTCCACACTTTTGCTATATTTCTTTCCAAGAGGAATTCCAACTAAACAAAACTGTATTTTGGGTTTTTTTTAACTTCCTTTTCCTCCTGGAAATTTCTGCAAAACAGATCCTTTTCAAAATATAGGCCATTCACTGTGTCCCTGACCCCTCAGTACTTATGCTGGCAGTCACTGCACTTAACTGCACTGCTATTAAAAATAAATATATTTGTACCTGTGCATTTACCCTTGCATGCCCTCCCCATGTGCACTCAGTTCTTTCACAGTTAACAATTTAAGACACATGGTTTTCACTAGTTTTCTGGAAATGACCCCTCTTCCTTACAATGTAGATTTTCTTCCAGTAAGCTTCTTGTTGGACACAGAAGTTGTTAATTTTGCTAATTAGTCCAGCAGTTAGCTATGCAAATCCATATGGCTTAGCCTCATTACATAGGTGCATAACGATGCTGCCTGTTCTCACCGCACATCCCAATGTTCCGGCACATTACCCTGATGTTACTGAAATGCCCAGTGGCACCCTTCTATCACCCCCGACCTGTGCAAGGGCCTTCATCCCCTCAGATAGCCATGAGCTCATGCTCACTGCCAGGAGGATGAGGAAGCAGGGGACAGCCGTGTCCTCCAGTTCTCTGCCACCATCCTTCCTTGATCAAGGGGGTTCAAGAGGTTGCAGAACACCTCCTGGGAGATGCTAGAGGAGGAAGCAGTGGCCATTGCCATTCAGAAACACTCATTACTAACAGGCATAGAATAATCTGCTCACATATTAGCAGGGCTGAGGCCATCTGTCCTGACCTCTGTGCTATGTTAGGGTACCAACTTTACTGCTTGGCTGAGTCATCACTCATGAAAGATTAATACATCCTTATCACAGGACAAGAATCAGTATCTGCCAACCCCAGCAACTTCCCAGGCAGAAGGATTTATACAGACAGTCCCATCTAGGGTGCTGCAGGAGGCACTGGCAGATAAAGACCCTGGGAATGTGACCATTCCCGTCCATCCCACCCCACAGCATCCCAGCTGGTCACAGGGACACAGGCGGCACGTTGTTCCTCCCTGACAGGTTTGAAGATACATCAGGCTGTTCATCCCCTACCACCCATCATTCACAACAGGTTTGTCACCACTGGCCTCCTGGGCTACACGCAGAGTCTGTCACCAGGCTCACTCCCTGCCACACAAGCTGCACTCCTGTCATGAGCATCCTCCATTAATCCATGTAGTCCACAGCATGCCACGACTGGGACATCTCAGAAGCACCGCTATGAATTTCAACAAAATCATGCAGCGCTGCAGTAAGACAGATAATTTCTAATTACTTTGAAACGAATTAGTCACACATGTCCTAGCACCTTTCCTGTTAGAAGGGAAGTGCTTCATTCCCGTGAGGCTGGCAGGAACAGGACTGTGGTCTGGGATAATTCTCAAAATGCTCCTAGGAGTCCTTGGAGAGCATCTCTACCACCACCACAAAGCTCCCTCATGCTTAAAGATTGTTTCAAACCTCGCACGTTGCAAATGGAAAATAATGCTGCAACGGCTCTGGATGACAAGGTGGACTAAAACCTTAAGAAATCATCTCTGTGCAGAGCTGTGAACTCGTAGGAGCTAAAGCACAAT
>NW_009260479.1:5114490-5128776 GCF_000687185.1 Egretta garzetta | reverse complement strand
ATTGCTCCCAAACATTTTTAAGCACATCAGTTCACTAAGATCATCCTTGGTCCTGCCCCTCCATGAGGGTGGAGGCCTCTGCTGCCCATGGATGCAGAGCAGCACCTTCATGGGAAGCAGCAATGGGCTCTCAGGAGCCGGTGCAGAGCACTCCCATCCCCTGTGTGTTACCGAGGCCAGATCTAACAGCAGCCTGCGTTCTCAGGGAGCCCTCCAGCTGCACGCATCTGTTCAAGGGGATACAGACTAAGCAAGAGCAGTAATAAGCCTGCAGCAGCAGCAGCAGGTATAGTTATTGGATGCAGAACCTTTCTGCTCCTTTGAAACCTGGGGTTCTCGCTCTACCACACTGGGCTATTTATTCCCCCTTCATTACCACATCAAGGAAGTTGAAGCCAGTGGGCAAAATGGGTAGAAATGAATTCTACTTGATTAACTATACCTTTGCACAGTCTACTGATGTTCTCCCCTCTCCAGATAAAGACCAGATCCCATGGAGAGCTACATATCTGCAATTTTTAGTGGGTCTAAACCATTAGTACCTGGGGCACGGTAATGTGATACCACCAGCAGAACACACCACACGATCTGCTTTTGTACAGCCAGTCCCTCCGAGCTTCACGCTCACTCCCCGTTCCCACTGGTTTGGCTGGTTTGCTTTCAGTTCCGGGAGGACACATGGCCCAGGAAATAGCGTACTCTGGGAAGCTGTGACAACGGAAAAACCTGCTGACAGGCAGGTTACAAAGGAAAAGTACTAAGGGCTACAGGTTTTAGGATACAGTGTTATGGAGGAAGTAGATGCCAGTAAAATGACACAGGGAGACAGTCTGCCACCACAGACATCCATGGTAAGAAAGGTGAGATGAGCTTGTAAAAACGTAGCCATGAATTTTGGCATTCAATCATTTGAAAGGCAACTGATATAGCTTGGATGAAAAACAGGCCCATGGGATGCCAGGGGAACAGTGCTCAGTATGCATCGGTGCTGCTTTCCAGAGGGGGAGACAGCAGGGTGGGGACACAAGGCTGACAGCTCTGGCAGCAACTACCTGAGCAGAAGGTCTACCCAACCCATGCTCTTCTAAGACCAGTGGCATACTCCCAAAGCAGTAAATCCATTCAATCTCCAAGGCTGTTTTAATACATTTGCAGCTGCCTTATTACCCCACCATTCCAGCTTTCTTAGATAACTTCAAAGGGTGAAGAACAAGAGGGAAGGGTCTGTACAAAATAGGCTGTCCATGGCATTATCGTGGTCCTGCAGATGTGCCAAGGCACTCTGGTGACCAATTCACTCTCCCTAGCCCCAGTGCCAACATCTCATCCATACAAAAAGCCATGGCACAGCCTCTCTTCATTCTGGGCCTCTATGGCCCAGATTCAGCGAGTCAGAGGGACCTGTGCTCCTCCACTGCAGATCTTTCATAGAATCACTTTGGTTGGAAAAGACCTTTAAGATCATCGAGTCCAACCTTTAACCTAACCCTGCCATCTCACCACTAAACCATGTCCCTAAGGACCTCATCTATCCTTCTTTTAAATACCTCCAGGGCTCTCAGGTAGTTGTAGAGGGTGATCAGGTCTCCCCTCAGCCTCCTCTTCTCCAGACTAAACACCCCCAGTTCCCTCAGCCGATCCTCGTATGACTTGTGCTCCAGACCGCTCACCAGCTTGGTTGCTCTCCTCTGGACATGTTCCAGCAATGCAACATCTTTCTTGTAGTGAGGGGCCCAAAACTGAACACAGTATTCAAGGTGCGGCCTCACCAGCACCGAGTACAGGGGTACCATCACTTCCCTACTCCTGCTGGCCACACTGTTTCTGATACAGGCCAGGATGCCATTGGCCTTCTTGGCCACCTGGGCACACTGCTGGCTCATATTCAGCCAGCCGTCAACCAGTACCCCCAGGTCTTTTTCCACCAGGCAGCTTTCCAGCCACTCTTCCCCAAGCCTGTAGTGCCGCATGGGGTTGTTGTGACCAAAGTGCAGGACCCGGCACTTGGCCTTGTTGAACCTCATACAGTTGGCCTCGGCCCATTGATCCAGCCTGTCCAGGTCCCTCTGCAGAGCCCTCCTCCCCCTCCAGATCCCCCTCCTCATATAAGGGATGCCATAGCAGAACAAAGAGCTGTAAATCCCATGAGGGTTTCATGGTTAAAATCTCTCTTTATGGGAGTTTATGCCTTTAGATGCTGCAAAAGCAGCCAGACATCCTGGCTGTTCATTCTGGAGGTCGCTGTTCTGTGCTCATCTGAATAAGCTTTGGAGAGGGAGAATTTAATTTTGTTTTGTTCTGAAAGCACAGTTTGTGCCCTGCCCCTCTCCAAGAATGTGACAACAGTAATATCACATTATTGCACAGGAACATCCCCAGTCAGACTTGGAAACATTTAGGTGGTAGATCAGCTGATATCAGCCCTACAAAGGCTGCAGAGCATCTCTGCTGCTTACACACTATCGCCAACACTGCTTCTCAACCTTAAGTCCTATTAGAAGGCCACAAAAACACTTAATCTTCTTCCAAATTAATCCCTATCTTTTAGCAAGACTTCTCAGCTTGCCAAAGGGCATCCCCAAAATTATTTTTTTTATAAAGGGGGAAAAAGCTTTAGCCTTTAAGGATGTGTATTAGTTTTATCTTGCACCAGCCCTGCTACTCTCACCCCTCTCCAGTCATCTCCAATATGTTGGTTATGCCAAGGGTTAGCCACGGGGGAGTCTCTATGGCCACATGAATTTTAAGAGGCTCCACTGAGGACCTCTGTGGCTTAGGGATCCACTCAGATGGATGATTTTCCAGATTTCAAAGGTTCTCTGAACACACTAGAGGCAATAATAGATTATGAATATAGTTACAGATAAAAATAGAATACTTCTATTTGAAGCACTATAGTCTGCCGCTTCCCATTTCTCGCTGCTGCTCCAAGTACCAGGACCCCACGGTTCATGGGAAACAAAGAAGCCAACGTTGGGATGCAAGCAGTGAAGCCTGCTTGCTTGCATGCAGCTTAGAGCTGTTCTGCATAGCGCTTTCCTGCCTAAATTGTAGTGTGACTCTGGGGAACACAGCAGGTACTTGTGCCCTTCTCATTTCTGGATTATGCATCCACTTTGGTTTGCTTACCCCAAAGATCAAGCATGTATACTGAGAGTCAGACTTTCCTTTTTAAGTGGATTAAATTTTTCAAAAACATTACTTTTAATCCTCTGTGGGGCCATTTTTTGAGTCAGCATATATATTTTAATACATCATTCCAGCCTCAAAGGCACATGATTAACAGTGCCACAGCTGTTTGGCACTGTGTTATCGCTGCAAGGAACACAGACCGTACCACTGGCTTTCTTCTTCCCCTCTGCCTGTTCCTGCTGGTGTGACCTTGGCGGCTGTAAATGCAACAGATGCCTCTTTCTCGCTTGTTTATCTGCGCAAGACAGACTTCTGAGGCCCCAACTTCAGTGCCAGCCATGATTCAGCTCCAAGTTTGTTTTTCAAAGTTTGCCTCCTCACCGTCTGGCTTAGTATTTCTGCTCCCCATGATCTTAGGGATCAGTCTTCACTAACATATCCCCCCCCCCCCCCCCCCCCCCCAGTTATTTCTGGGCAGCAGCTGAATCCCTTCCTCACTGATTCAGTTTGGGCTCTTTCTGACTGTTGTTTTAGGAGTGGAAGGACTTATTTTTCTTTGCTCCCCACCTTTTTTTTTTTCCCCTCACTATTTTAACATACATTTTACAGAATAGCCACAATATATATTTCCTAACTCAAATGTCCAGGTCAGAATATGTAAAAGAGACCACCAGTGATGAGAAAACAGAGATAACGCTATAACCCCCCCCTCCCAATTACTGTCAAACAGAGAATCCCCATCTTCAAACAGCTGCACACATGTTAGGTTATTTAGCAGCCTACTGCTTGGAATAGGGAGAGCCTCATCTTCATTTTTAGCTGCAACAGTGATTTATAGGATGAATAAATGATCTGCATATAAGATGATGACTGGTTTAAATGTAAATGTTATGAAAGACTTCTTATGTAAGCATATACAATTGCCTGAGAGATCCTCGTACATAAAAGCCACAGCTGGAGCAAGTGGCTTTTTAAGCATTTGTTTTATGAAGTACACTTTTCATTGCAATGGTTGTTATTTTTCATTTACTTTTATATCAGCTTTAAGCAAAAAAAAAAAAGAAAAATACTTGAACTTACAACACGAGCTTTACACTTTCAATAGTGAGGTTATGCAAAATATTGGCGCTGTTAAAGCAGCTAGATGCACATAACATACATTCATCTCAACAATGTCGCATTTAGTTGGAAGTTACACCACCACACCGATGAGGTGTCACAAGTGATGCAGGCATAAGGACCAAATGTCCTCAGTTGCTCCAGGTAAAGCTGATGGGTGGCTGCATCGTGCCCTAGAGGCTGGGCAAGGCTGAGCCCAGCTCTGCACAGCGGAGAGGATCTCCTTGGGGCTGCTACCACCTGTAGCAAAGGGTGCAAGCATTGGACCCTGATGAGTGGTGACCCACCGAACGCCACGATAGCCTCATGATAACATCTCACAAACGTTCCCAAACAACACCGAGAGGAGGAAAGGAGTCAGCTCTGCCTCCTGCACTAGTATTTTCACTGGAGTTTACTCCCTCCCTGGAACGCTCACCAGAGCTGGATGGCTTGTGGGGGTCGCCTACGCTCCCTGCCCTCAATTACTGGTGCAGGGTTATAATGGCTGTGAGTGCTTGCATACTAGTGTGGTTTTTCTCAAGTGTTTCTAGCTCTCTTGGGATGAAATCTGTTATGGTAAACATATGTTGCTGCATTCCTACTAGCTCTATGGTAGATAAGCATTTCCACTAGCCCAAAGTAGCCTTTTCAAGAGTCTGAACAGTGAGAACTCCGCAGCCACTTTTCTTCTCACAGGCACAATGGGATCCAAGGCCCTTCCTCTCTGCTTCATGTCTTTGTTTTGGACAAGGCAAATCCAAAATAGCTTCAGATTCCTGTATTCAAGTCTTTGAAGGTGTAAGAAAGAGGCAGAAAACAACACTTGGGCCTAACTCTGCTTCCCTAGTTGGATGAAACAAATGGTGCACAGACTTATGTCGCTTCGCTCGCTTCCCCGCTCTGTGCCTCAGGACCCCCCAGCATTCACTATTCTGGATCGCACGTCTTGCACAGTACGTGTGCTAAAGCAGGGACAGCTAAAACTTGTTACCAGTATTTTGAATGCCCTCTAGTGGAAATGCTATTTCTGGAAAATGGGCCAACTGGAAAAGCCTACCCAGTACCCCTAATACAGAGGGGTAAAGGTATGTCTTTATCAAAATAAAAAAAAAAAAACACAACAAAAACAGAGAAAGAAGGGGATAAACAGAGTTGACTTGTTACTAGTACAACTTCAATGGTCCACTTTCCTTGGGATGAAGCAAACAGAAACCAGAACAATGCCTTGCTCTAATTGTAAAAAAATGACCAGCAGTTTTGATGTGCCACTTGGAGCACCTTTGAGAGGTTTCATTTCCAGCAGATGAGAGGCACTTTTTGAAAGCATGCTAGCACTATGTCTTTGGTTTAGCTGCCTCAGTGGGGTACTCTTCAATCCTGAGAATACTGCACCAAACCAGATTCCCAACTCACCTGAAACCAGATGACAGAATAAAGAAAATGGAAATCTTACTGCATGATGTGCAAACACTTACAATACATAACTGCCCGAATACATAACTGCCTGAATACAAACTTAAATAGCATAAGTAATTCAAGTAATGTAGCAGCAAGGTCCTGTTCCCATCCATTTATTTGATCTGCTTGTAACACAAAAGAAAGGATGTGCAAGATCTATATATCCTATACAGCTTCCTGAGATCTTCTGGAGAACAGTAGGGCTCTGAGCACAGTGTAAGACATCTAAAAGGGGATAAAACATCCTTTACTTAGCATCAATAATGTTCATTAATTACAGAGACATAGCAGGTATTCAGCAATGCTACCTCTGGCACTCAGGCAGGGCTGGAGCAAGGGCAGCTTGCACAGGGCCTGATGTCCTGCAAACAGAGGAGGTGCGAAAGCCCTCACATCTCCACCTGAAGTGACATTTTTTGTGAATATGAATGAAATACATTGCAGCCTCCTCAAAACACTACACACTTACTGTGTTGTACTTAATCATACCTTCCCCCACACAACCCAAATCAACAAATGCATCCTTTCCATAGCACTCACAGGTGAGTTTGTCTCCAATAACACAGTTTTCACCATATTATTGTTTGATGTGGTATCTGTGACCTTTCCATTTTACCATATTTTGAAGACAGCAAAGAATAATGACACACACATTTCAAAGCAGCCTACCGCTGAATAAATTAGCATGTCTCTGAATTATTCCATACATAACCAAAAAATAATTCTGTGATTTCCTTTAGTTTAGAAAATAGCACAAGGATGGGAATTTGAGATACCTGGAGACTAACAGAAAGTTTAATAACATTGCTACACAACTCCTACAAATCCTAGGAGCTAAAAAAAAAAAAAAAAAAAAAAAAAAAGCTATGCAAGAATGAGCATTTTTCCCCCCCGAACACGTATCCCTTAGGAAACCATGCAAGTATGAGATTTGAGCTTAAGTGTGATAAAGCGTACCAGGCAGAACCATGTGCTTGTCACAAATAAGTGATGCACATCTCATTCATATACCTCAGACTGATGTATGTAATTATACATATATAACACGCCTATTGTATATATACATATAAAAATCAGGCCCCATGTACATCACAAAGGGCATATGTCATTGCCCACATATGCTGCAGTACAACAATGCCCACAAAGAGACAAAAGCTGAGCCCGCTCCTGCTTCCAGCTGTCAGCCAAGCCTTCTGCTATCCCAACCTATGGCCTAGTTTCAAGAAGAGGTGCAGAAGGACTTAAAACCCGCTGGTTAAATGTCAGCGGTAGGAGGCAATAGCAGATCAATATGTGCTCAGATCAGGCTTTGCTGTAAACGTGTTCTGGAAAGCCCTGGGTCGTTGCCTAGCTCTACCTGTGAAACATCTGCAATGTGTTGCATTTGGAAAGCTTATGGAGTCTCACCTTCATACATGAACTCACACCGGAGAAAAGAAGTTGCAACACCCATCATTGCATGCTCTGTTGAGCAGACCAGACCTTTTAAAACAAGAAGGGGCACATTTCAGCACACCTGAGAACACTATCAGCCTTTTATTGCAAATATTACCCAAAGACAGTCCTTTGGACACACTTTCCAGGGATAATGAGGCAGCTAAGGGCTTATATTTATTCATGGAATCAGCAGTCTTTTCCTTTCTATTGTTCTCCTCTATAGATCAAGACTTCTGCTGGTGTGGGAAGTGGCTGCTGAATGGGACATTTACAGGCTTAAGCTGCAAGAGACTGGAATAGTGGAAATAGAAGTTGGCCAGGGGGGGAGGAAATCAATTCCACCTGCCTTATAAAGCAATACATAGCACTGAATAGTTGGCTAACTACTTTCACCTTGTGTTGTAGTTTAGTGATATCAGAACAAGCAACAGCTACTCTGAAAGGATTAATACAAGAAGCAAGCGTAACAGATTGATGGGAAAAGTATACACATTCATGCTCGCCCGTAAATCTGAGCTCATCATGAAAGGGAAACTATTGCACTATAGCCTCAATGGACAGGATTGCTCAGCAGTATTTTGCCTGATCGCTTTGCCCCTTCCAGTAGTCAAATAAAAGTCAAAGTAAATGGGAAAATTCTAACCAACCGATCAGGCTTTTAATTATGTCCAGAAATGAAGTCAAGAGAGAAGCTTTCCAAAACAGATTAATCCATTTTCAATGGTTTTTTTCCCCCTTCATAGACACCAGAAACAGGCTACATGCGATAAAAAGTTACAAAAATAGCAGAATAGTCAGCTGCAGTCTTGAAAGGATGCATTAATTTGATATTTTCTTCAGACTGATTTCACTTCAGATAGCATTGGCAGCAGAATGACACACACCCGATTGAATAGTTAATCTTACCAGTTTGGTAGTAGCCTGAGATTGTTGGTTTACCAATGTGGTAGTTGTAGAAGGCTATATTAATTTCTAGTCCACCCAGCATTAAATTTGAACGCTTTCTTATCAACGAGTCCATTAGGATGACATGAATAAAAATGAACTCCTTTGTATCTCATTGCTAAATAAACTCTGCAGTATCATTTTCTTTGGTACAGATATATTCTTTAGCAACACTGTTTGAGGATTCAAGCAGTTCCCTTAGAGAAACCTTTTTTAAAGATTTGATTTTCTCCTCAATAAGAGTATAGCCTGTTAACAGAAGTTAACACAAACACGGATGGTAGAATAAAACCTTATGATGCATGAAGGCCTTTGCTGAAAGAGTGGCGCCCACACTGCGCTGCGGAGCATGGTACCAGAACACTTCTTCCCTTTGACTCTCCTTCCATGAGGAAGGAGGGGTAGCTGATTTACCTGGGACAAATCTTTTTCTGAGAGACAGAAACTTCAGTATATTAATCAGATTTTGCACTGTAGACAAGATTTAAATTTCTATAATCAAAGATACTTGATTGCTTTAAAAGGCTGATAGAGCTTCCATCCTAGCAAAATCCTATGCATCTTCTCCCAGGCACTAAAGCTCCTTGACATTACTCTGGCTCTGTAAAGTGGCTATAAGTGGCTGTAAGTGCAATGCACATCAGTTTTAAAGCCTCCTTACTCAGTCATAGAAGTGCAATGCAGACACAGTATAAATGAAAATCCTTTTTTTTGTGCTGAAGTCAAAATCAAAAAGCATCTATTCACAAAATAGTCCTGTAGTGGAGTTGCGTGCAATCATTATAGTCAACACATTATGAATTCATTGCAATGAAACTAAATGAAAAATAAACTTTTTTTAAAAAATTATTTGTGTTAGAGAAGCACCCAGGAGCTGCACAACCCAGGGTTCCCTGAGCTTTGGGCTGAAGATGTTTCCAACAGAACAACAGACCCTGCTGAAAATAACTTACATCCCAAGAAGAATATTCTGCCTGTCATCTGCCCAGCACACTGCTATTCCTAAAGAGACCGTTTTTACTATTAGCAAGTTTCTCTGTCCACACAGAGCAGCCATTTCTTTTTTCAGTACTCGCTTCTGAGGCATCCTGTTAAAAGACTCTTCCTGTGTACGCAGCATTGCAGCTCTCCCCGTCCTTTCATAGACTCTTTCAAAGAACCCTTCCTAGATACAAAAAGCTTGAATGGTTCACATCATTATTCAATACCTTTCCTTTCTGTTACATTTCCACTTGGCCTGAGCCAGGTGCAGTTCCCTGCAGAGTTTTCCAGCTTCTGTCAGTCCTCCATTGCCAGTTGAGGTTTGATGCACCCTCCACTGAACTCAACGTTGCATTCCTACTTGCAGCGCTGGGCTTGGACACCAAGACTGCAGCCTTGCTGGGGGGGCCAGGACCTGGGCTTTACCCTGCAGCTCAGCATTATAGAAGCATACAGCTTTGTGTTAAGTATCAGGAGGTAATTCAAAGCACAGGACTTTTTTCCTTTCGTACAATGCACATTGAAAGAGTCATTCATGAGTAGGACTCCTGATCCATATATAGTGGGACACGATGGCATATTTACAGTCCAGAATCCATTACAGTTAATATTGCACTATTTACACTCATCTCCATAAATCTAATACTGTTGTTATGGCTGTCCCATTTAATGTACTCCAGGAATGCTCTTCAAGCCAGTATCAATTACATTTGCAAATAAACTAATGTTTTGGGTTAAACAAAGTGGAAACATTCTTCCTCTGAGAAATTTAGTACTTTGTATCTGCATCTATTCCAAGTGAATCTTCTGTTTTATACAATTAAGTACCACAGAAGCTTACAATGATCCAGAAAACATTAAATGAAAACATCGATTCTACAATAACAACATTGGATGAGCCATGAACTGCTACCAATAACATAATCATGACGCATCAAACTCGATTACAACTTCAAAATAGTCCTTTAATTTCACAGTAATTATTTAATGTTATTTTTCAACTCTACTCTTTTGCCGCTAACGTTTGCACAAAGCTGTCTCTAATTTAAAGGCTGATATTTTGTGACCTCAGTCTAGACACCTAGCACAAACTACCAGGTAGCATGAATATTCTAGAATAGCACGTGTTCTCATCCTCTTCCTCTTTGACATTGCCATTTGCAAGACTAGATCCTGCCCACACGTCAAGCCAGAGGCTTTGTACCAAACACAGACATTCGTATTACTTTGCATTTTGTGGCCCTGGAGTTCCCTGATGAGGGGCTGGGTTGGCCAGTCTAAGCCTTACTGAACTCAGGAAAGGTTGCACAGGGAATCTCTTTGACTCCTTTCCCTTCTGTACTAAAAACCAACCCCAAGCCCAATGAAAGCCCAAATGCAGAGGGCTGAAAATGAGATACAGGGAGAAAGAATTTCCAACCTAATCCACTGCACCATCATGAACATTTAATACACCAAGAACCTTTTGCAATATCGTGTCACATAATGAGTGCGACTTTATCAGACATATCATTCCAGCCTCAGTACGACTGTTTAAAAGGCAATACCAATTCTCATTAGATCCACAGCACCGCTCTTAAAATGTCACTTTTCCCTTACAGATCAGGAGTCTTTCCAGCAGTCTTCTTTATAATTATGTTTATTATCAGCATCAATTTCCATTTCACTGTTCACCTCAGAGGAACAGCAGATGCCTTTCAGCATTTACAAGGCAAACCAACAATAATTGCTTTACCCGCTATGGAAAGACAGTCAGTGCTGGGGCGAAGTGAGGCAGCTCTTCCCAAATCACAGCAACCCCTGACGACAGGCTAGTCAGCAACTAAGGAATAGCACCGGCCAGTTTTTTTCCAGGATTTCCTTCAGCTATCAACCTTTTACTCAGGGCTAAAATACATTTGCAAAGAGGGAAAGTATTTATGATAAAGGATAGGGCAATCAGGTGTGTTTGGAGAGGTTGCTAGAAGGTGCAACTAAATCTTCAGAGAAGAATGACGTACAGAGCTTTCTTTAAACTCCTCACTCAGTGAGGAGAGCGAGAAGCCCAGATTCCATCAAAAAGGAAAAACAATTTCTGGCCTTCTTGAAGAAAGGGAAAATCTTGACTCCATTAACACAAAAAGTGCAAAACCCAGAAGAGAGATAGAGAGGCCCCAAAACTCATTCCTTTTTAAAATGCCAATACTCCTCCTTTTCATGTCAAATGCCAATATACTTTTTCTTTTCTTTGCAGCATGGATTATTATTGGTTGCGCATTCAGGTCTGACAGTACAGCAGCTCGTCCACCCAAACGTTTAGCAAACTTGAGAGTACTTAGCTCTAATAAACTTCAAAGCCTGAAGAAGCACAGGAACATCATTTCATGCATCAGATCTGTTTAAGAACAGATACAAAGCACTGCTCACAAGCTGTAACAGAAACAATATTGTCCCAGCAATAAAACCATGGAATGGAAAAATCACAGAAATATTACCCATTTTCAAGTTTCACGAAACAAAAAAAACACCCCAACAATCAAATGTGAGCAAGATTTTGGTCATGCTGCTTTCACTGGAGAAACTCTAAAGGAAAAATATGGTAACAGTTTAACACAGAATAATGAAATTATACATCATCCCCTCAGCTTGAAGAAGGACGTCTGGCCAAAAATGAAATTAAGCTAGTTTTCAATATATAAAATTTAAAGGCTTTTCCTATTTTTGTAGTTAGTTTTGCTATTGTTATCTGTCATACAGCAATGCTAAACTGAATGAGTGCATCAATCTGTCCAATATTGTAATAACATTGGAGCCTGTAAGTACAGCCACCTTGCAGGTGAAGCCATTTCTGAATGAAGGATACCTTTGCATCAGCAGGCAAGATAAAAACCAACAAAACACATTACACTGGATCAAACTGATGATCAGTTTAGTGTAGTTTATAGTATGACAGCCAGAGTCAGCCAAAGTGCAAAAAGACTGTCACAAACCTGCTTAAAGGCACAAATTTTCACTTATTAAGAGATATTAATATTCCTTCCAAAAGCTCTTTTTATACATATCTGACTAGATACAGACCTGACTAGAAAGTACAAGTGGATGAATTAATTGTGTAGAAAGCATAATTCATTCCAGAAAGTGTAAAAACTAGAAAGGATGTTGTGTTTCCAGCTTAACTTTTATCTTCATCCCTAATACTTAAAATTTGACTTAAGTCACGGAGTTTGACTATCCCTCCTGAAGTGTGTTACTGCTTATCAGAACAGCAGCAGTATTCTTAATTTTGATCCAAGTTTCCATATTCTTCCCAAACCCAGAAGAATTCTCTCGGCACCTTCTTGTGGCAACGAGCTCCGTGCATGAAAATAATATCTTTGTGTTCAGTTTGAACTCAAACACTGGAAATGTCAGACTTCCCACTTGTTCAGAAGCTTTTGGTTTCCCTTCTCCAGATTATGGCTTGCAGCAGAACTTCAAGTAATACAGGGACATATCTGGGGGAAGTGGGTAAGAACAAAAACTATTTAAACAGGAGTCTGGGTGGGAAATGTCATTGCTCTGGTTTCTGCCACCCTACTTTCTTCTTCTCTGCAGCTTCTTGTGTATCTGTTCAACAATGGCCATGGTCCATCTGCATGTGAAGAAGGGGAAAAGATATCCTGATAACATTTAGTCCTATTGCCTTCTTTTGTCCTCTTCTACTGTGAGAGAAAAAGGCTCCAAACTTCCAGATGCCTTGGCCTTACACCCCCCCACATCCCTTCCTCTCCTGCCCTAAGGTTATTTTGCACATCCCCAATCAGAAACACACATCTTATTGCCTGGCTGTTGAATGACTGTTTAGTTTTATTTGTTCAACAACCTACTATCTCCTACAGGACACCATTCATTGCTGCCCAACTCCTACAGACCTCAGCACCTCTCAAACACTCACCCAAATTCCCCATCCCTGGACCTTCTTATCCCCCAGCCTTGCCACAGGTCCCTTTACTGCATCCCTCTTCTGCAACCACCCTCCGTGCCCCAGGCTTCTGCATCACCGGAGGGACAGGCAGCGGTACGACACATCTCCCCCCTCCCCAGCACCCTCAGCTCCTCATCCACCACTTTTCATTCTTCTCATGCATGGGGTAAGATTGGGGATGCTGATTCCTGGCAGGACACTTGCCTTTCATGGGCTTGGTCTGGGCCACAGGTTGACACCTGAAGAGCCCTGTGTCGCAATTTGACATCCTTTTTTGTGGTCTCCTTTCCAAAACTGAATAACACCAATATTTCACAATTTCCCTATGTGTTAGATGTGCTCAAGCCTCAAAACATACTCATCAGCGATCTCCGAGCACAGCCCTGCATGCAGCTTCCTCAATGAAGTTACAGTGCTTACTTATATAATTATATTTATATAATTACATTATAATTACCCTCTGTATTATCCGCCATCCCATTTTTTATGCATTTTAACATCTTGTTTGCATTTTGTTAATTCCTTTTTTCCTGAATCCTGCTAAGCTCCTGGTCTCAGTGATGTATTGTGGTCATGTAGCTCCAGAGGTGCACCGTCATCCAAGCAATTACTGTTGTCCATTATCAACTCATTTCCATTGTCTATAGAAAAACTCAAGGTCACGCTATTCCACTGCAGCTTTGGGCTGATCACCCAAAAGAATATGCCACTAATAATTACTATTTAAATGCTACAACAGATGAATAGCAAACACATTAACAGTGGTTCAGCTATGAAGATTATGCTACAGGAGGAGATTACAACAATGCCAGATCCCTGAAGGTGCTGAGTACTTACAATTTGTATTTGCATTCCTCCTGGGTCAGTGTGAGGGGGCTGTAGACTGCAACACAGAGAATTGCAGCATGGATGCATGCATGGAAAGTGTGCTGCCTTTACACCGTGGGACAGATCCTACAGTGTCATGGTCTGGCTATAGTTCCATCTGCTTTGAATAAAAATCTCACCTGCAAGAAACCTGTTACGGCTTTTTCTGTCTGCAAAAGAAGACAAAGTGCCCCAAGGAAGATATGCACGTAGCCAAAAGGGGCCGGAGGGTGGGGGGAAAGATTGTGCCTCTAGGCCACGTCTACTGCCTCAGGACAGGGCAGGATTGGTGTAACACCAACCACTACCACTTTGAAACATGGGGGGACAAACAGAACATCACACACAGGATGGGGATGGACAGCTGCCCATTGCCATTGCTTCTGCGGGCTCCCACCTCCAAACAAGCATGGGAATCCTCC
>NW_009260479.1:5111375-5114274 GCF_000687185.1 Egretta garzetta | reverse complement strand
GGGAAAGAGCCCAGCACATGGAGAAATGCTGAAACGATCATACTGCGTTCTTCACCTGCTGTTAAATATTTTCTGACATCACATTCAGCAGTGCTTGAAACAACCTAGTTTGCCATCATTAATACTTATGAGGCCAACCATCACCCCAGAAAGCTGAGCTCCTTCGAATATGGAATTGTGCCTCAAGGCCAGCCTCTGCCAGTGGTGGAAATAAGATTTTACACAGATTAAAAGGTATCATGCACAGCCTTGAATGGCTTGTCATGGGCCTGCCCCTTGCTGAACCTCAACTGTGGCACAAGGAAGGACAAGATTTCCCCCTTTTTCCTCTACAATATTTTAAGTCTAATGCTCAAAAGGATGCAAATGCATAAGGATCTGTAAGAACCCACCTAATGATAGTAGCTAGTGTGCAAAACGTATTTGCTCTCAAGTTCTCTGTTATCACTCTGCAATGTTACTGACACAATTTGTTGTTCTTCTTGAGCTAATTTTTAATCATTTTCAGGAGATAATGTGCATTTATTAAGTAGATCAATATTTTGCATGCCTATGCTTTCAGGAAAGTCAGATAAATTATAGACTTTGCTTGACATTTGTCTTTGAGTGCAATAATGTGCTTCAGAAATTCAAGTAAATTTGTAAGCCAAGAACTCCCTTTTCCTGAGTCCAAGCAAACAATCCTCTATCATGCGCTTGCAGAAGTGAAATGCATTTCTACCTTATCAGTTATATTCTTACCAAAGAATTGCATTGGCACTGGATGTTTTCATGAGCATTGCTTATATATAGGAACTGCTTTATCCCCTCTTTCCCCAGTCCTCTTGAACCACCCCATCTTTGGAGAGAGATCAAAAAATCTTTGCCAAAGCTTTCAATTCCACTTGCTGCTTCCATCTCAGTTCTGGGATGTAACTCATCTGGACCCAGTGCCTTGTCAGCTTTTAACAGTTCTAATTGCCTAACTATCTGCTCTGGCAGAATCATAAAACCTTTTAGCATTTTGTATTGCCCCCAGGAAAAAGTATTCTAGTCTCTGATATGACCTTCAGCTTTTTCTCTCAACATTAATGGCCAAAGAACTCATGGAGGCTCTCTGCAACGACAACCTCATCTGTCACTCCCTACTCACGTCTCTCAATGCCCTTGTTGACCTCTGGATTGCTACATTCTTTCTGTGGTATTTAGGGACATTGCTGCTGTTTATCCATAATCCAGTCACTCTCTAACTGGCCCAGCTTAATTTTTGGATGCCTTTTTTCTTTTCTCTATGCAGATTTTTTTTTTATTGTTCTTATTTTTAAAGGTTTTTTTTTTCCACAACAATGGTATGACAAGGCTCACAGCCACATTGAACAAAGGGCCTAGATTTTTTTTTTTTTTTTTAAAGGAAAGTCATAATTAAACATTCCCTCGCTCTCTTCAAACACGTGCACACACACATTCATTTGGGAATTGGTTTGGGATGTGTTCTAGTTTAGACAGGTAATTTTCTTTATTCAAACCTCCAGCACAATGGGATGCTCATGAGGGGAAGAGAGGAAATAATTTGAAATGAAAAGCTGTGACTGTCTACATCCAAATCTGAGTTTCTGATATGTCTGATCATTGTATTCATCTCTGTTTGCAGAAGGGACTGAAGGGCTGATACGCTGCGGGGAGCCTGCTCTCAGCAGAGACTCTTAGGGCCAGACTCTCATTTATGTTTAAGCTTCCTCCTGTGCTCTTATCAGAACCAGGTGAGGGGGGAGTTAAAATAAATTAAAATAAGAATGAGGATGACACCCTTTATCCTCTATGCCATTTTTCCCAGCAGTTCAGCTTTTCCCTGCTGCTTTTTCCCCATATACTACACAGACCTTTAAGCACCAGGCTAAACTATCCATCGCACGTGATCAGCTCAAATGCTTTATTGCTGCCTCCGCTTTCCCCATTCTTAACTGCATTTTCTCATACTTCTTCCCTTTTGCCATCATGTTACCTCTGTTTTCTCAGCTGAAACCTATATCCATAGGCTGCTTTGTCCCTTGGGTTAATCAGCCAAGCCAAGTTATTTTAATCCAGTCTCACTAACCAGTTCCCCCTTCATCTTCACTTGTGTGTATACTCAAATAACAACTTGGTAGTAAAGTACACAGACCAGTAGCTGTCAAACAGAGAGGAGAGATCCCCATGTCTCACACATGTGCAACCTGTTCCTTGAACCAACCAGGCATTCAGCTTTCTGGGAGTAATATCATGTGGCAAACATAAGTCTACTTTTCTCATAAAAGGTTTTCAACTAGGCCAGGTTTTTTTAAGTATATTCCCTTCCTCCACTTTACCCAAACACATTAATTTGCGTTACACAGAGATGAAATTAACTCCATTATCTGTGAGCGTTTATCATCTCTATGTCCCTTTGTAGTCTTTTTCTTTTCTGGCTATTACTCACAGTTCCTCCCTGTATAGCATCACACACAAATTCATTAACAAGCTGTTTACTCCCTCTTCAGGATTATTAAATGAAGATGCTAAATGAGACCTGACCTAACAGAGACAGCTGCAATAAGCATTTCCTTGTAAATAGAGTCTCTGCCATTTATCAAAAACTTCGTACTAATTCTCAGTCCACTCAAAGTTGTTTACATTGAGGCAATTTCTACAAGTTTTCAAATTTAGACTTGACCCACTATTTTACCCTGACGGAAGTTAGTAAAAGGGGCCCATGCCACAAACCCAAGAGTTCTTCAAGATGTTAAACTGATCTCTGCAGACACCCCCTCCATATTGCTAAGAAAAGCTGAATACATGCATGGAGTCATCAACGGCACAAAACAAAACTGCTGATCCGCAGTTCTCCCCTGAGTCGGAGAGGTCACATATAGGGTACCAGCCACACTCAGCCCTGAGCTGTTGA
>NW_009260479.1:5062047-5105265 GCF_000687185.1 Egretta garzetta | reverse complement strand
TTTGTCTTCCCAAGTCACCATTATGTGTGATGGAGCCCTGCTGTCCTGGGGATGGCTGAGCACCTGCAGAGAATGAATTCCTTGGTTTGCTTTGCATGTGTGCACAGCTTTTGCTTTACCTATTAAACTGTCTGTATCTCAGACCACAAGTTTTCACTTTTACCCTTCTGATTCTCTCTCCATCCCACCAGGGGGCAGTGAGCTGGGGCTCAGTTGCCAGCTGGGGTTAAACCATGACACAGAATTAGGAACTGTTCAAAAATTGGGGCAGAAAATAGAAGAATGGTGAAGTTCTCTAGAGACCCCAGGATACAAAGAGTTGTTGGTCAATAAAGAGCTAATTCAGTCCAATGCAAAGGACAAAGTCTGACTCTGCTTTGACATTTCTTTTATCTGATGCTTGACCCAGGCTGCAAACCTATTCTGGAATTGAAGAGTGTAGTGCTGTATTCCATTTGCTCCAGTGACACGGTAAACTGCCAACTGTTGTGTTTATAGAGGTTTAAAACAGATGTAGCTAAATAAAAGAACCCCAACAAACCGTAATTGCATTGTTTCCATGTGTTAAGGGCATGACAGAATGGAAGAATGGTGGTTAATGGTTAACTTAAACAGGCACCAGGGAACTTTCTGAGGATGGAGCCTATTAAGAAGGCTTGATTTACACAGCAGACAAAAAATGATGCATGCTGTCGGTAATGAAAATAAATAATTGCTGAGCAACCAGTAGAAGAGATTTGGTAAGTGGGGGAAAGGAAGCCAAAAGGTGCTTTGGAAGAATCATGTCAGATGATTAATCCTACAAGGAGCAGACCTATGTGTTTATAGGGATCAGATAATAGTGTTTTAGATGTTGGCAGGCAGGGCTAAGAAAGGATAGGCTAATAAGAACAAATCCAAGAAGCAGGATAGGAGAAGTTAACCCCGGTGCTGCTATACACAGTGTAGTCAATCCTGACGTCTAAATCTTGGAACAAATCAAATGTCTAATTTAAGTCAGAAACCATTCTGTGTCCATAAATTTCCATTTTTGGAATAAAAAAAGACAGAAAGAGCTGAGATTTTTTTAATGCCAAGAATAGAATGTAAAATGAGAATAAATTCAGTAAAGGAAAAATGAGGAAATTGCATAAAATCCAGTATTATCCAAGCACTGTCTCTGTAATTAGAGGTGACTGTGTCAACAAGTCAAAGCAGCCACATTTTAAACAGATTAATCCTGAAGTCAGATTCTACTTGAAGCAGCAGAAATAGTGCTCTTAATAGAATCTTTTCTTGTTTCTCAGTAAACAGAGGGAAACAAGCCAGCCCCAGAGCAGACAGCGGGGGAATCTCCGAGCCCAGGAGGGGGAAAGCCCTGCAGTACCAGCAGTGATTCCCTTCCTCTTCCTGCGGTTTAGAGACGCAGACTTTGGGGGACGGGGTATTTGTTCACATGCACAAGGTCTCCTTTTGTTTACTGACTTGACAACCCTCCAGGGACTCCAACAAGGTATTCCTCACCTACTGCCATGCTGATTTAAGACCCTTTTTGCTATTCTCTTAAATTTTCCTTTTAGGCAGTTTCTAAATAACAAAGAAAGTTACAGTAAATTATTTTTAAAATCCCCCCCAACACCCTTAGGGGGAAAACTAAACCCAAATCAGTGTGCAGTTTAGCAATATCCAACTTGTAAGAATCCAGAAAAGTCCTCAAAAATCAAACGAGCAAAGCTACCAGATTGCTCCTCTCCTATCCCCAAATACAATTAAGCTGTAGGATGCGTAAGATCAGGCCAGAAAAAAAACCATTTGGGCAAAGAGAAACAAGTTATAAAGTCACTCACAGATACACACGCTTTTACTTTCCATGTCTACTGCAAACCTCCAACTAAAGAGGGGGTGGTAGAAGGGTAAAGATGAATTAACCAAGACTATGAAGGCGAGGAATAACCCAGCTCTTGGTTTGCCAGCAGCAGGAAGCCCACAGGAAAGTTTGTTAGCAGCACCACTGCGGCATAAGAAAACGAGAAGGTAAATGATTCAGACTGAGAGCAGAGAAACTAAATGGATTTCTTTTCATTTCTCTTTCACTTCAGAAGGTGAAGGGGAAATATCCATCCCAAGGTGACACTTTACAGGTAATGAAGCTGAGGCACTTGCAAAGGCAGATGTATTGAGGAAAGAGGTGAAAGAACAGTTCAATAAATTAAAATGCAATAAATCACTCAGGCTGGTTGGTATCACTCCAAGAGTGTAGAAGAAATGAAGGTGAGAGACTCACGTAAGTGTAGATTTTAGTATTAAACCATGTGAATCACAGCTTCAGAGTGGGAGGGGGTGACCACAGCAATGTCTGTCTCTTAAAAAGGATGCTAGAGGGTGAGAGAGCTAGGAGCTATGCGTTACCTATGAGCTATGCTCTTGCCTCAGTAACAGCGAAGGGCAGAGGGGACAGAGGGGAATGAGAAAGAAAGATATGGGAAAAGCAAAATTCAGTCCTTATTATAGAGAACAGACAAATATGGCCAAACCCACAAACCACTGTAGTATTTGCCAGAGCAATTGAGCCAAATAAGATGAGAAGGGGAAGCTGGGGTCAAGCCACTAAGCGTGTTACTCTTTCTCAGAACAGACGTAACAAAAAAGCTGAAGAATAACAGTGGATTTCCAAAAAGACCTTTCAAACAGACTGTCCCCAGGATGATACTGGGTAATAGCCCAGGGATGGAGGGGAATAGACTTCTGTCACACTTTAGGAAAGAAAGCATGGCATTAGCTGTGCATTTATTCTTGGCACACTGCAGGAGGATGGCAGAGAGTCCTAAAACCAGCTCGAGCTCTTGGGCATGGGCTCCATCTGACTAAAGATACCCACACCCGAGCTCTCCGTATGATCGGTGGCTTTCTAGTTAGCAGCTACCTGCCAATATACTCCATGGGAAGCCTGAGGGAACCCGGGTCAGAAATCACACCCTTAAAGTGCCTTTTTCTCTTCTGTAACTACAAAGAGAGCCTGGAGTGTCTAGGTCAAATACATATCCAGATGTCAATTTTTCTGGCATTTATACTTCAGAGAGGGAAATCCCATACAGCCTGACATCACTGCTTTTTAGGTACCGTTCCTGGAGGGTTTTTTTGCCCATTGCAAATACGCATCAAACCTGTATAAAACATGCCAACATTACAGACCAGATTCACAGCAAAACAGCATCCTGCCTGCAGCACGTTAGCTGCTCTGTAACATCAAGGGATGTCGAGTAAAGATTAAGGACGAGTTGTGTCAAAGGTACCCCCTACCTGAAATGTAAATCAAATCTTCTTGAGCTCATCAACGCAGGATCAGCCGCTAATTGCAGAGGTTTACCCTCCTCACCTCCATATGGAAGCGCAGCGAGCAGGTTGTGCAGGGAAGGAGGACTGAAAACACCAGGCTGCTGGAGTGCTTTCCTGGAGAGTTATCTGCTCAGCCAGGGATGAAGCTCCAGGGGGGACACCAAAACCTTCTAACCTACTTTTCTCTCCAGCCAGACATTAAAATGCAGCAGCTGTTCCCCTGTGGAAGGCAGTGCTGTGAACATGGCCAGATTTTCACTCCACAGTTGAATCCTGCTAACGCTATGGTCTCCCATGGAAAAGGAAGGGGATGGATTCTCTTACAGAGGTCAACCTAGCCTCATCTAGCCTCATGAGTTACCAAGCTTCCAGGCAAGTTGATTGACAGGTTATAGGCATGTTATTTACTTGCAGTAAAAAAAAAAAAAAAAAAAGAGAGAGAAAAAAATTTTACCCAATTTATTCTTGCTTTCATCTGAAAGTTCACTTTTTTCAGACCCTATTTTCTTAAGGTGGGCACAATCCCATCAAGAGAATAGATGTTGTAGTGACCTCTCTGTACACAATGAGGCTATTTCAGCTGACATGGGTTTGGAGCTGGCAGAGGAAACCACATGACCCCAGTGGCAGGTTCAGGCACCAAATCACCCTGCAAACTACAAGCCATGGGCTATGCTATGAAAACCCCAAAGCGGACGGCACCATCACAGCAACTATCTCAGATCTTGCTGGAGTTTCACAGACATCTAAATTTACCAGTCTCTTCCCCCTCAATTCTCATTCTCTAAATTTAGGATTCAGACAAACTAAGAAGCCAATGAAGTTTTTTAGAGACAACTGCCTTGCATAGCTTCTCTCCTAAATTTCTGAGCAAACAACCCTTGTACTCCTACAGTTTCTGGTTACCAGATCTGTCGGGTCAGGTAAACAGTTTGAAGGGGTCAGGCCAAAACTCACCAATTAATTTAAATGGTAATCCAAGACCAACTTCAGGGGTGAAGGTCCTCATTTGCTGTGCTGCTCTTAGCAATTTCAATTCATCATTTCAGGAACCCAAGCCTAGACTCAGGGAACCACCAGGATCAAATGCTCAGCTGGGACTCCAGGATGCACACCCTGCATAAAAACATCTTGGTGCTTTTAGTCCTCCAACTCCAGTCCCCAAAATACTCTGTGCTGAGCAGATCCCAGACACTACAGGAACTCAACAGATTTCCAGAAGGTCCCACTGCAGTATCTCCTGAGCTTAGAAGCACCAGCACAACCTATTGATAGCTGTCCTACACTCAGGGAGGAAAAGAGCTTACCTAAGATCCCAAGATGTCAAATAGCATCACCTGGGGCAGATCTGCCCCACCCTCTGCACAGGTGTGCTAGTTACAGCATTTAATGCTATATAATTTAATTATGTCTTCCCCCCAGCAGGCTGTGGTTGAGGAGGTTTAGATGATAGTTTCTCCTGTTTGCTGCAGCTGAGAGCACTTGCTTCGCTAATGCAGGGGACTGCCTGGCTGTTTGCTTTTCTCCTGGGGAATTCTCTGGCTGTCCCCCACGCAATTATTATGGGCTCTGTTTGCAATCCCCAGGTCTCAAGAATTTATGTGTAGGCACTGAGGATCAGGGGGATGCATTTTAGAGAATTCCCAACACTTCTAAACTGCAATCAAGCCTGACTCACAGACATCTATTTACAAAATCTCACCCTAATCGAATGCATTTATCACACAAATATATACAGAAACCCAAAAACCTGCAAAACCTAGAATTGTTTGACATTTGGAGCTGAACTCCATTCTACCTGTGCCAGAGGGAGTTTAGTCATACCAAGCATTGTATAAGATGAGTATATTTATAGGCAAACCTATACAATTATGATATGGTTACATCATTTTTTTTTGTTCTCTTTTTTTTTTTTACTGAGTGCAGATTTTCAGACATTGAAAAGATTACAATACTTCAAATACAATACTTGACATTTCTTTATTATCTTTCTTGCAAAGATCCCAAAACAATCTAAAATAACAAGTATGTCTCATAGCACCACTATAAATTCCATAAGTATTTCCATTTTAGCCTTTGAGGAAACTAAAAGTGACCTGCCTAAAATGAAGTAGCAGCAGAACCTGGAATAGAAATTTGGAGCTCTGGCTCAAGCTCTGATCTAACCATTAAATATTCTGGCTTCTACATGGATTCAAAAAACTTTGCAGAAAGAAACAAAAGGGAAAAAAAAAAGCCTATTACATAAGGCACTGTATTTTCTCAATAGTTCTCTTCTGGTCATCCAGAGAAAGCAGACTCCAGCGGATAAGGTGGTGGGTTTAAGAGACCCAGGTTCATCCTTGGCCTTCCACAACTACTCTGAGCAAGCCACAGACTCTGGCTGTTTCTTTCCTGAGCAATAAAGTCAATGGCACTGCTTTACTGAGCAAGTGTACTGTTGGAATTAACCCATTGCTTTACTTGGTGCATTGCTGCAGATTATTAAGTTCTCTTGAACATCTGCATGCTAGGACGAAGTCAAAATTAGCCTCTGCTTTAGTTGAAGTTATCTCGACTTATCAGCAACTATTTCTTGAAGCTTTCCCTCTGCAGAGCTCTTCCCTCTGCGCTCTGCAGCTCTGCACTTACGCTTAAGTGAAATGATTGTATCCCACCAGCTCTTTTGAGCAGGATAATTGGCAATTACTTATTTTTGACATATGCAGGAAATCTAGTAAAGCATAATTCAAATTCTGTTACCAGTGACGAACTCCTTTTGCAGAACAGTGCATTACAGTGCTCGTCTCCACTGCCAATATCCCTGGCAGTTTTAATTCACATCTCAGCAGTATTATGTGCAGCACATTGTTTCTTATCTGCAAGTTCCATGCTAAAGAAAGTCTTTTGTTGTGTAACCTTGAATCCTTTTCCTACACTTTTTGAAACTCCTGCAACACTTGACTGGTTAAAAAGAAACCAGAACTGATTTTATCTTGCTCCTCTTTATTTTCATGGCTGAAGATTTCTGTATAAAGTGTATTAATTATCTCTCGCTCTTGTTATAAACAAATATATCTGGCCATGCAAATTGCCGAACAGCAGCTAATCTCACTAAGACGTTTTTTAATAAGTATGAACAAAACTGCCCACAGATATGCCTGGTAGAACTCTACCTAGAAACCAGAGGAATAGGCTCATTACAAAAAGATTACACATTAGATACTCTGCTCCCTCCGTGGGCACAATATGTGAGTGCGGATTATCAGTGCGCATTTAGAAAAAATAATTTTGCCACTGGTAAATTATACCTTAGGCCATTCAATATAACGGGTATGCAGCACATGAGTGTATTTTAGCTGCATCCAAACCTTGGCGGATTATCCCAAGTATTAAATCATGCAGTGGCTGCATAAAAACTCATTAGTGAGTGTTTTATTTTTGTAAAACTGAAGTTGGTTTGGAGTCTGTGGAACAGAGGGAACGCTGGATAAAATTTTACAATTAGGGCCTGTTTCCAGTTTGTAGAAGTGTTTTGCTTCTTTCTGAAGAAATTAAGAGAATAATTTGAAAATAAAATATTGGAAGTTACATTGAAGAGTTTTGAGTTTTTCTACTATTTCTTCAAGCCCCAGTCTTAAAAAAATCCATGCAAATCCAAATAACATTTCTAGGGAGAAACTGGTGCATAGACTCAGAAAACTATTCCACCCAACTCCAGCTGAAGACGAATAAGTAAGACTGAGTAGAGAAGACTTTGTCCTCCCTGTAATATGTAGAGATTCTCACTCTTCAGAAATATTAGGGTAACTTTTAGAAGTACATGCAGCACAAGATAACATATAATTTATTTTAAAATAAATAGGGCACCATGTTTCTAACATTAGTGTTTATTGAGAATTTCTGTACAATTTAATTGTGGTGTGTGAAGTTATTGATCTGGTAGTTTAAACACTTTTTAAAAAATTCACTCAGTTATAAGCTATTGGATTTTGTAATGATGTCATTCTTAAAGCTTACTATTACCAGTGCAATAAAAGAGAAGCCATTTCTAATTAGATTTTCTTAATGTGATACTGTTCATTATGGATTGATTTTCTCTTTCCTTCTGCTATTTCTAAATGAGTTAGGTGAAGTTTCATTTTTGTGCAAGTAGAGGTTAATTTTCACTGGCAAAGAAGCAGAGATACTGTACAAAAGGTTTATGAAAATCTCCTTAGGCGACTTTGTCAGATCACCTCAGTGTTAAGTTCCAGTACCATTAGCATTCAAGCCCCAAGCTTCAGCTCTAATAGATGTTGAAAGATTTGCAATATTACACAAACCTGTGAAGACTCTGAAACTTTTTTCTTTAATGAACATAGATTGCACTACAGCAAAGCACTGCCGTTCAGCAGCGGTGCTGTTGCAATGAGGTGATTCACAAAAATAAATTAATGGCAGCTACTACCAAAGTCATTTGCAATAGGGATTTTAGTGCTGGTAAGTAGAGATAAATGAAGGACCTTTGATTGCAGGACCCTTCTGAGGTTATATTGGGAAGACAGGCAGCTTATGTGCCTGTCTCTGCTTACTTGCCACCCCTCTCCGTCGTTCACAGCTCGATCTGGGAATGGAAAAACATCATGAGGGCTGAGGACTCCTTTTGGTCTTCATTTTCAAATTTCAAATTAATTTTCCAACTTGCACGTGCTCAGCAAGTGCCATCTGCTCAGCTCCCACTGGATTTGGGTACAAATGAGAGATCTAAATGTCGTGTATGGTTTGAGATGGGACCGCCAACAAGCATGTGAACTCTTCAGGCCAAAGCACAGGGACAATGTTGTCAGTTCGTACACCTGACTGGTATGAACAGCCCACTTCTGACAGCAATGGGACGGAGCCCACTTCCCTAATGCCATTAAATGAACGCCTAAATGATTCACAGATTAGATCTAAAGCAAAATATGAAATGTTTTCTTTTTATTCAGGTCAGCGCTCTTGAATGCAAATGCACAGGCATACAAAAAGAGTTTAACAGACCCAAGCTCATTTCTGCCATGATCTGGCACAAAAGTCAGCTTACTGAACACTGTGACTTGGGCACAAACCATCCCTTCACCATTATACAACTGATAAGCACCTTCTGTTGCCTTGTTCATTCTTGTGCACCTCTAAATCAATGACACTATGATTTCCTTTACTTAGCTTACTGAGATTGAATTAGTTCCCTCAAATCCACCTATATCCTTTTTATAGAAAAGTGTAGTGGAAGACTTTGCAGAAAGTTTTGTTACCAATTTTCCTCTCCATATGGATATATTTTTCCCAGTGTCACATTGCACAGGTATCAGATGTGGCAGCAATGAGGAAGAGGAGAGGAGCTGCTGCATCATGGAGATACATCGTCTATCTACCAGTCTATAACAAAGTGAAAGTCTTAAAGTTCAGATTGCTGCTGGATCTTCCCCCACCTTTTTTAAACCAGTTGATAATTTTAAAATATGCCTTTTAGATATCATGAACTCAGAGCCTTGCAGAGAAGCATGTTTTAGGGTAGACTTAGTGAAAGCATAGGAGTTAATGGACACATGATAGAGCAGACACAACCCCACCTCTAAAAAGCACAGAAAAGAAATGGAAAGGTGAGAGAAGGGGAACAAGTTTCATGCTGTCACATTGGCATCACAGATTGATCCATCCCATTTAGCCGAGACAATTTGCTAGAGACCTCTGGCCTGCCCCGCGTTGTTCAAAGAACAGTGGAAGAGAAGTATTGATTAAACTGCAGCAGAAGCTGCTGTGCAAACATATCCTGGTGGCATCCTGGCGTGTGTGGAAATTTGGAAGGGTTAAATGTAAAGACAGCAACTCCGGGCAGTTGCTAGGAGACAGTGTCCTGCCGTGAGATCACGAATCAGCCTATGACAGGCTGTTCCAACAGCACAATAATCTTCTGAGTCACCGGTTGTGTGTGCTTTCACTCGGCGTAGAGAAAACAGCTCTCACCCGAAGGTGAAGCGCTCTCGAGCCCTTTCATGTGTTTTCTCAGATTAATTCGTTTTTTTAAATAATAAGTTACTTAATGTGGTTTCCCTCAGGCCTCAGTAAATTCTACAAAAACCAGTAAAGCTGTAGAGATCATCTTTACTTATGCAAAAAGAGCAGTACTGATGCAGCACTCACGGCAGTCTGAAGGACACCTACTCTTGAGCACGAGTGAGCATTGGAGCAAACTGACCAGCAGAATTTCTGGTCCAAAGATCTTGAAGCCCAAAAGTGCAAAGGGATGCCAGGCAATAGCAGGAAGCCATAAAAAAACGAGTAACATATGGATTATGAATAGCAGTGCCTGCACAGTGTAAAGCAAGTCACCCTTTGAGAAAGACGTCAGTGTGAACAAGGTTGTGGCTGGGCAGAAGATGGGAGGATATGCTACGCCAGTGGGTTAGACCTGTTAATTTTGAAATACTTGCTGCTGTCTTAAAATAAAGTCAAATTGAGTGGCTGCAGTTTTCCTACTCCTACTGAATCCGACAGAAAAAATTACTCCTGTGAAGACACACCGATGGAGGAGCTTAAAGGAAGGAAATCACTTACAATATTTGTTATCACTTAGGCTAAGAGAGGAAGCACAGTCATGTCTTTAAGGAATACACGACAAATCTGGGTGTTTTGTCTCAGTCCTGCTTTACCACGTTTGACAAATCACTTCTCCTTGCGGCTCTGTTGTTCGTCCATAAGGCAAAGATATTGATGTTTCCTCTCACATTCTTTGTCTGACCTTTTTAGATTATAAATTCTGCAGGGCCAGGACATTTCTTTATCTTTATCATTAATGTAATATTCCAGTGCTTTAAAAGCATTAATGGATTATACCTTCACTGCACCTCTCATGCTAGACACTAATAACCATCTCCATTTTGGAGATGGAGAGTTGAAACACAGCTCAAATTAACTGATGTGCCCAAGGTCACACAAGAAGACTGCAGCCAAGGCAAGGCACTGACCCCAAGTTTTGCCCTATATTTTTATCAAAAAAACCATAGAAAACAGATGTGGAAGAGCCTGGGAGAGGTCATTTTGTCTAACTGCCCTTCCAGAAACCCAAGTAAACTCCCCCTAGGTCATTCTTGAAAGATGTTAATCCAGGAAGTCCTGAAAAACCTCCAGTATCAGGGATCCCCCACTACTATCCCATACTACTGAAAGCTGATCCTATCCCCCCCTTGCTTAACATTGCCATTATTTCCTAATGTCCGATGGCAATCACACATTGCTGAAGCCTGTAAATTCTTGTCATAATCCCAACAAACCCACGATTCATAATGGTTTTCTCCAACACTTTTAATGGAGGCCTCCTTCCAGTACTGTTATTTCTCACGTGAAGACATACTGCACAATGATTTAAACGAAATCCTACAGCAACTCATTAATTTCTACTGCTGTAACCTGTGCCCCTGCCCTGTCACCCTTTCACCTGCACACCTCCAAGAGGTGTTGAGTCTGGCTCTTCTCCAGGCTGGACCAAGCCATCATCCTCAGCCTCTCCTCACACAGCCCCTTCCCCAGCCCTTGAACATCTTGGTGACCTCCCCTAGATTCTCTCCAGTTTATCAATGTCTTCCTTTTTCCAGGGACCCCAAAACTGGCCACAGTACCCCAGATGAGGTCTCACAAGTGGTGAACAGAGGGGAAAGACCAGTATAACGTGCAGAGGAATTGTAGAGAAATTAAAGGCAATGGGTGAAAAAATCTGCATCTGGCATAGGTGGAGGATCTGATAGATTAATCATCAGCTGGTCAACATCGCTTTGAGGAGAAAGTTTTCAACACGATGAAAATGTTCTTAATGGGTTTCTCCTTTTTGCAGCAAAAGTTAATTTTACCACCAAATGACTGTAATAAAAAAATGCTGGCTTGACCAATGGAGGATTGGCCACTTTGTCTACAGGTGACCCAGACTACCCACAGTAACCATGTGATTTATTTTGTGATGGACATGACCAGAGGTGCTCTTAAGTCCAAGAGAGAAAAAAATATGTAGTTCCACCAAGAAGCAGAAGGGAATACGGAGCTCAAGACCTACGTGTCCTGTTTAGCATTATAGTGCCAATTATAAACACATATTTTGGTTTTCACCTCAAAATATATGAAAATGCACTCCCCACCCTCCACACACCAAAGAAAGAAATCAGTGTGCCACAGATTTTTTTCCTAATTCATCTTTTTAAATACTATTAGGCAAATACAGTACCAGGCTAGTTTTGCTGATGAATGCTTAATGGTTTTGGCTCATGATTATGCCTCCAATGCCAGATTAAGTCAATAGGATTAGGCCCATTATGTCTCTCACATTCCTGTTCTGCACAGTTCATCCTCAATAAAATATATTTAAAGGATATTTACTTGTCTCTGAGGGGTGGTGTAAGGATAAATTCAGCAGTATTTCCACAGTACACTGAAAATATATCTGAAATTTTCAAAGCCACCTAGTGGATTTTGATGTACCATTCCCATTAATGTCAGTGGGAAGGGTATATCTGAGAAATCTCAGCTGTAAAGCACTGCAATACATGAAGAATAATGACGAACACAAAATTTAAGTAGGGAACATAAGAAGATATACCTAAATTAGTATTCCACAAAGACATTTTATTAATAATTTTAATGTCCTTATACGGACTATAGGAAATGAAATCAGTAAAAGGTGAATCATTTTTTCTAATTACTCTGTTAAAATAAAAACTAATCAAATTATTTTTGGAGATCAAATCTTATGATTGCCTCATTAATATTCTCTCTTCTTCTCAGGATGACCACACTTACTTCATTTTTTTATTAAATTAGGGGATTCTAGAACCAATTGTATAAATTGGCCTAATGTCCTTAATAATGATTCTATACATTATATTTGGGAGATTCTGCAATTTACATCTTGACAGAACTCTGAAGATATTAGATTTGAAAAGTCTGGCTGCTGTGCTATGTTTAAAATAAACTGGAGAGTTGAAATCCACAACTCTTGGCTTCTGTAAATGTTTTCCCAACAAGGAAAGCAGAGAAGAAAGAAACAGCAAATGGGAATAAAAAACCCAACAAAACAAATCCACATTGGTTTCAATGTGGATAAGAGTGTGACACACAAAAAGGGACAGTGAGTAGCCTCTGCTGATGGATTCAAGGGGGCGAGTACACAGCCCCCTTACATCTTGGAGTGATAGGAGTAACCAGGAAATCACTTTCCTAACCATGGAAACCTGCTGGTCCTGACTTTTCAGAGCTGCCCAGCTCTCTCTGTCATTTGTCCTTCTGCTGTCATTCTACAGTTGACCTACCTGACATTTTAGTTCTAGAAGTGAACAAACAGTTGCAATTGATCCTACAAAGTCTCTTCTTTTGGGTAAGCCTATTTAATCAGGAATCAAGCCAAGCAAGATCTAAATCAGAAGATGTCCAAAGTGTTCAGCACTCCATTCCAGATCCTGTTCCATGAAAATTACTTTTCAAACCTTTTATGTGATTAGGACTAGTCCACAGAAGTAATTTCCATGAGAAGATGGCAGCTAACAAGTACAACTGGGGAAATGAAATTTTTTATCAAACTTGTGCCTTTGCAGCAGGTCTGGGTTTGCTGACAGTCCTAATGCTCCAAGACAAGCTTAATGAGCTCCCTACTCCTCTTCTGTTGTTACATTCTGAGCTATGATGTGTTCTAGAAGGACCAAAAGGGAACAAAAGGGGCAAAACTTCTCAATGAGACACCATGCTGGACCTCTGGTCCTGAACCGCATTATCTCCTACAGGTCCTCTAAAGCTCGGTATCTCCACACTCTTCTCAAACCCAGGAAGCTGTGCAACATATGAACCCGCAGCTCTTGCCATATAACTACATCTCCATGAAAAAAGTATGGGGTAACATTGGACTGCAAGTGATGTAGAGAATTCTAATTTAGGAGTATTTTATGCCAAATATTCCCCAGTGTGAAAGACCACTTGAGTCAAAAGGCAATGGAGAAACAGGTTCCTAAGCTAGAGTTTAAGCAGTAATCCTTATCAGTATATTCTACTGCACTTGGAAATATTTTGTAGACTAATAAGCAGAAAGATTAAGTAATAGAGAAACAAGGCTCCCATTATATTAAGGATTAATTGAATAATGATATGTTTTAATAAGTGCTTATATCCTAATTCACAAAGTTTATGAAGATTTGGATCCCCTCCAAAGTTGCTCATCCATCCACTCTCTTAATTCAAGAGAGTTTAATAACCACACTGATGACTTTCAACCAATGGCTTCCCTGGAAATTCAGAAAAGCTCTGAAATTCTGAGATAAAAATAAAACAATCTTTAAAAATACCCAAAACTTTTTCAAAAGTAGAAATTATCTCTTGCAATTTTTTCTGGTAAGTATAGCTGTCCTGAACAAATATGCTCAAATGACTATCATCAACTATGTTATCAGAAGCAATAAAAATCCATAACAAAACGAAAGATAATGTAGCGGGGAAGGAGAACATTTCCACACATCACTGAGAAACCATTAGCAAATTAAAAAAATCAATGGAAGGTTGTTTTCAAGTAATAACTGTTAATCTAACTCATGAAATGTTAACATGCACACTGTTTTTCAACTACTGAAAAGCTTAATTCACAGGTGAGGATAATCAGGGATCCTTAAGAATGGTATAATGCTATATAAACCTTTTGGTTTATATCAGTGGGAGGTATGTGAATCCATAAAAGAGGAATGGGAAAAGTTTAATAAATTAACCTAAATGGTGCCAAAGGAATAAGAATTCTAGTGGTCTGTATGAACTTGCAAAAATGTGCACTGCAAATCCTCTTTGGCTTTTAGCTGTATTTCAGACTGCTCCTTTTTTTTTTGGAAACTAAGGAAAAGCAGGTCTGAGTTAATTAAGATAGGCTAGTTTGAATCCAGATGCTAAAAATGTTCATTAACAGTAATTATTTCTTATTTATGCAACCTGAGGCCAGGCTCCAGCTTAGGCTGGAGAATTCACAAAACTGTTTACAGGGCATCCAGAATGATTTAATAGTGCCGTACAACTGGTTTAGTGCGTGATGGTTTGGGTTTTTTTTTTCCCTTTAGGCCCTTTTCTGAAACATTATATATTGATCATTGCCAGAGGCAAGATACAAACCTAATAGGTGAACATCTTTTTGACAGGAACTAGCAAACCAGACACTAAATGAGACTCAGGCTGGACTTGGAACAGGGATTTGGTGCTAGGGTCAAGCTGAACACAACCTGTGCAAAATTGCAAATGGTGACTGTTTTCCCCTGCAATTCAATTCCTACATATGCAACAGGACATCCATCTACTCTAGTGCCTCTCAGCAATAGTGTAAAGGTAGCATACAGTGCTAGTACTAAAAGGTGCTCAGGTAGATGTGACGAAATGTACCTTACGTAGAGAAGAGCATGACCTACGGGTCCAAGTGGCTATGGCAATGTCCAAGACACTAGGCTAGAGTCATAACTGTAAATACCACATAAATGGTAATCTCACTGATATAGAAGATGGTTCCTGCTCCTGTCTCTGTTGTTAATTCAGGTATTTTTGTGTCTGGTACTTGCCTTCTAGGGTTACTGTTTCTTTTGCTGTCTCTGCTGAAATACCCATTTCCATTGAAAAATCTCCTCAGTGTACCTGAGGGATATGTATCTGCCACAGCAGCCACATTTTGATAATAGGAACTTTCACTAAGACGAATGATGCTGTGGTCCTAAAGTGTTCAAATCCACAAGGGTCCACTTTATATACCCGGGACAGAATTAGCACTGCCAAGTGTATAGGAAGACTGCAGTAAGGTTTAAGTCATTCAACAGTTCCTTTGAATGCTGACCTTTGAGGGGAAAGATAGGTCCAATCTAGCTGTGCAAACCCAGAGTTGGAGAGCAATCCTACATCAAGACGACCAGTAGAGAGGAGATACAAATCTTAATAAAGACTTTGAGAGACTGCAGAAGTCTATTAAGAAGACACTGCTTATGAAAGATGACCATGAGCAATGCTAACTTGTTGGCAATTGTTTCCAAGGACAGTGTGAACAATCCAAAGCAAAGGGCTTAGCCCTGCCTAACAGCCATGGTGCTGATGTCTCTGAGGAGATCCAACAGTGCAAAGCGTCCCAAACCATGAGTGAATACTGTTAACTCAGTTACTAATTGATGAGAAGCACTTGAAACTCCATATTGCATTGAAGCTGCTTGTTAATTATTATCATAGCAATGCTTGACTGGGGAAAGGCATGAGGGAGCTGCTACCTCAGGGGATCTGGCAGGAGGTAGCTGGAGCTAGCTATTGCACCACCTTCACATCATGTAGAGCTCTTTGTTTTTGCAGAGTCCTCCCTAAATCACGTTGGCTCACTCATACTGCAAACAACATAGAATCATAGAACTGTTTAGGCTGGAAAAGACCTTTAAGATCATCAGGTCCAACTGTTACCCTAACCCTGCCATCCCACCACTAAACCATGTCCCTAAGCACCTCGTCTACCCATCTTTTAAATACCTCCAGGGATGGGGACTCGACCACCTCCCTGGGCAGCCCGTTCCAATGCTTGACAACCCTTTTGGTGAAGACATTTTTCCTAATGTCTAATCTAAACCTCCCCTGACACAACTTGAGGCCATTTCCTCTTGTCCTAATGCCCATTACCTGGGAGAAGAGACCAACCCCCACCTCACTACAACCTCCTCAACATGTCAGAAAAGGAACAGGCAGGCTCTTCCCAGTACGAACAACCTTTTGTGTTCATAACGGACACTAGTAAAATGGAGCTTTGGTCCACTTAGCAGCTTCAAGGCACCATATTGACCAAATTAAGTAGGTTCCCTGGAAAGATTCACTATTTTGCAATGGATGTTGCCTTGGCAATGTTTTCATCCATAAGAAACCTTTTGTGATACAAAAAGAATCAACAAATGCTTGTAGTCCTTTAGATCTTGTGTGTTTTGGGTGAAAAATTAAGGATGTTGCTCTCTCCACTTCTTTCCTTTTTTTTTTTTTTTTTTTCTTTCTGGAAAAGGGAGTTAGGTCATTCATTTAGCTAGAGGTCAGCATTCACACACAAGCATTCACGTTTATTACCAGTTATTTTGTTTGAATGATGATTATAAATTCTATTTGTTTCATATTACAAGTCTAAGAAGCCCCAAATGGATCCTGGGTATTACATTGAAGCTTCCAGGTTAGATACTTAGATTTTCACTGCTTTAAAAAATTGGTCACCAATGCCAGTTCTACATCAACATCTACAGTAATAGTTCTGTGGCAGTGTATGTTCAATGAGTTAGATGATAGTTTCACAGTATCAATTATCTTTAGATTTGTGAAGTAGAACAGAGGAAAAATGATGAAGCATGCTGTACTAGCTCTTAATGCAGAACTACAGAATGTATAATTTAGCATTTATTTTATTGCCAGCATTATCTATATAATGTGTTAGTGCACAAAATAGCCTATCAAATGCATTAGCAAACAAAAGCTATATAAAGACTGCTAGAACCAAAAGGCAACTTATGAATAATTCACATTTCCATGCATTAGGAATCATCCAGATAAAACACATAAAGTGCACTTAACTTGTCCCAAAGAAAACTTATAAATTATCTGAATAATTGTATATAGTATCAACATAATATTTCAGTTACTTTGAAGGATAAAGTTGCTTTCTTGGATGACTTTGAAGACAATTTGCAAGCTTGCTCAATTTGTGCTGACAGTAATTGCTGTGCGGCTGCCTGATTTAGACAGAGGGAAAAAAATCAGGTTGTGTTGTGCCAGTTGCAACTACAGAAGACAAGCTGCTGGGCTAACTTTTGTGGTACCTTTTGTACTCATCGACAGGACTAGTGCCAGCTCTTCAACTACCTGTCCAGAACAGACACAGTTTTATTGGTAACTGTCCTCAGAAAAAAAAATAAATTACTTTTATCTCACATAGTACTTAGCACTAAATAAACACACATTTCTTAGATGAATATGGAAGATACTAGGAGTACCCCAAAATTATGATTACAGAAGAAATTATATGTTTCATTCCCAGAAATATGGAAGTTATGGAGTGCTCTGATTTCTAAACAATTTGTTGAGACATGATTTTACCTCTTTTTGGTTCATTATCATTAATGAAACGGCATCAAATTATGTGTACAAGTCTGCAAATACACAAACACAAAACATTTCATGCATTCACAGAATTAGCTGTACACCTTCAATTTTAGAGGTAGTTTCCACTTCCACACTGAAGCCCATCCCTGCATTACCATTAGATAGACTGAGACGCAGCAGCCACGATTCATAGCACTGTTTCTGTGGATTTCAAATTTTGCCAAGAAACCTTCAAGCAAGAGCCGTGCTGCAACAGTTAACAACTGCCTAATGACGGACGTATCAAGTCATCAATGTAAATGGAGGGCGATGGGGTGGACAACTGTGGTTACGTGATTTAACCTTACAATGGAGGCCCCACAGCCTAAAGAATATATAAAATTCTCCTGTTTATCCTTTTTGTAGTTATTAATTCTTGGAGAAAGCATGAAGCATGACCCAAGATGTAAAAAGCGGCAGAATTTTGGCATCTGTGCTCAGCTGATAAGTATTCAGACAGCGTAGAGCAGAGACGGAGAACTGTGGCATAGGCACACATCCTCCCAGACACATACAGGACTGCAAAGCATTACGTTGCTTTTAGGTAATTACTGTTGAGTACAAATATTTCTTCAGGAAATATTGCCATTATCCACAACTTCTTCCTTAGGATTGAAGCTGACTAATTACCGCAAAATAATTTAGGAACAATTAAAGCATTTCTCATGGCTTGTCATTTGACTGAGAGCAAGTTCCTTGATGGAGTAATGAGCAAAGGCGTACACTAATCACCCATTAACTGTGGGGTGCTTAAACACCATTTCATCTTGCTCTAGAAAAGGTTGTGTGCAGCTTAATTTAGTGCCATCGTTTCACAGGTTGGCTTATAGGTTGAAAGCTGCTTAAAATGGGATCCGTATCTCTCTTTAGTTGAATCTCACATGATATGGAGCACATTTTCTTTTGACTTACAAAGATTAGAGATTTATGCCTCCTCTTCCATCCTGTGGTCTTTTGGGAGGGGTATTTGTGCTCCAGAAAGGTTGTAACAAATTGCGAGACTAAGACACCACGTACAGGAGTTACACAAATGATTTTCACACTAAATATTCAAGCGAGATTTGCTATATGCAACAATCAAGTCTGGATTTTTTCAGGATATGATTTTGCTGTGCTTTAGTGAGTGGAGCACAATATGAGTTAATGCTGCCCCACCTGCCCTCAGAGGCAACAGATTCACAACCTAGGGAATCAGCTCTGTTACCAGCAAAGCCTGAAACAATAAGAACAAGGAAGAAGAGCCTTGCATGTCCTCCTCCTCATGTGCCCCCCAGAAAGCAGAAGGTGCAGAGCGAGAGGGTGAACGCTTCATGCCATCTCCAGCTTTCCCTCACATCGCAGTCACTCTCTGCTCAGACAAGTTTTGCTCTACTTTCTTCTTTGCCGTATCTCTCACTCTCTTTGCAGAGAATCTGCTGGATCCTGAACAATTTATGAATTGCTACCTCAATCCCCTCTCTCTTGCTTCTGACTGTGGATGCCAACTCTGCTGAGACCCTGCAGATCATCATCATGTCCTCAAAACCACTGGAAATGGGATTCACAGAAGTCCTCACTGGTTGCTTATTCTTCATCTGATTTTTTAAATCTGGTTTTCTAAGGAAACAAATCTGATGTGACTATGCTGTACGTGTGTCTGTCCTGCTCACTTTTGGAACTGTGGCTACTCAACAAAATTTGACAAAGGAGTAAAGTTCAACAAATATATTAAAGGTCCCAGAAGTTTTGTGGCAACAGGCAGCCCAGTAGGGAAGACAGACAAGAGATAACATCCATATGGAACACAGTGATAAGATTATGAACACAGTCATGTTAGTAGGCACTGGAGAATCTACCCCAGAGACTATTCACAGCAGTCAGGATTCAGTACATTCACTAACTACAGAGCTAAGGCTTTTAAATAAAGAAACTTCATTTTTACAAGGCTGCTCAGATACACAAAATTTTGCTGGGAAGATCTGTAATCCTCTGTTGCAAATAAAATATGCACTTAACCTTTACAGAAGACATTTCACTTGCCTTTGCTTTGTCAGTGAATCAGACTTTTAGTTAGCAGATCAATTTTACAAATTACATAACCACAGAGTAATTGCTCAGTACTTATTATGGAGTGCAGAAAACAAGACACAACTGGAGAGACTCTCTAAAATACTTCAGTAAGATAGTCAGCCTGGTGGAAGACTCTAGGTCCACAAAAGCAAAAGCCGTGTACATATTACAGGATATCAGTTAGTAGTAAAATATATTTTTAAATCCTTGGTCACTCTAGGAGCTTTCTAGTGAATGTCTACAGATAATTGGTAGGAACTGGTAGGTATGAATGTCATATGTAAGCCAGCCAGAAAAGCATGCCGAATCCTAAAGGGTATGGTTTTTTTTTTTTTTTAAAAGCTACACTTCTATTCATTCTGTTAGCCCTGCTATTACTGACTTCCTACATGTAGGCTGGGGTTAATTTACACCTCACTGTCAGTGACCCTCGTGAAAATGACAGTGGGGCAGATGGTGTTCCTTTTGTACCCAAAACTGTTATGGAAATTCCTCCAGCCACCGAGCCCTGAAACTCTAATTTCCTTCATGTTTGTGTAGAAAAAGTAGGCTCACTGCACAAAGCCATTCAGTGAAGGACTTACAGGATCCCTTGAGATTATCATAACCTTTTAGTCACCCAAAAAGACAAAATGAGGTCATTAGGCAAGTCAAATTTTGCTTTGAGGCAGAGATTATTCAAGGGTGTTTCACTCTCATTGATTTATGCACAAATCCAATCCTAATCACTGCTGGGTCTGAACACTTCTCCCTCCTCAGTGGATATTATCTTCCCAGCATGCCTGCACAGTGTGGAAATGTTATTATAACCATTTTTTTAAAAAATAGAGTTAATCAATTTGCAAGGTAAAGCAAATACTCATCAAAGCATCTGGGATTAAGGAGGGAACAGGGCCTGGCTCTGCAGTTGTGCCCTGTCCCGGGGACTGTCCTTCTCACCCACTTCTCATGGAGCCTTAGGTTTGAGGCACGGAGGACACTGCACACAACATATCCCAAGAGCAACAAGGGGGTAAAAGAGGCACCATTTTTATCAGGGGGCTGCAAACTCCAGGTAGCCACTCCCCTCAGCCTCAGAATAAATGCTTGGTGCAACTAATCCCTGACAATATTGTAAAGATACTGCAAAGTGACCTGTTGGTCTGGGAAAATGGTCTGAGATTACAAGACCATGCACGAAGGTGGTGATGACTGCAATACAAGCTTAAACCAAATACTTTAAGAGTAGGCTCCAACCAGCAATGACCTGTTTTTCTCGATTAAGTTTTGCAACAGCAAGACCAGACAGACTTGCAAATCCGAAGGCAGCTGTCAGGAAAATGAAGCCTCAGTATGGATTTCAGTGAAGCTGTAGCTGAAGCAGGAGTCTTAAAATATTTATAAGACATTCACAATTCACAACTCTCTGAACAGCCATCATAGTATGCCTTCCATTTTATATATATGCAGTGGTTGCTTTATGGTAACAGTTGAAGCATGAGGGTACTGTAAAAAAAAAAAAAAAAAGGGGTTATTTTCTCCCTGCAGAAAAAATGTATATCTACCACAAGTGCTTAATAGTACCTTTCACCACGTGTTATTTTACTGTCTGCTCAGGCATCACATAACCTGACCAGCCTGCCACCATTCTTCCACCTTGATTAGACTTCTGAAATCTGGCTTGTGACTGTGATGGAGAACAGCCCATAAAGAGTGAGAGAAATCCCAGTCACAAGACCGGGCATGCACATCACTGGGAAATGTAGCCTTAGGTCTCAAGCACTTAGGTCTGGTGCTTTGGAATGGGACTCTTGCAAGTGGAGACAGGAGCAGGAAGGTGCTGGTCCCTTGGCCAAAGGGATTGCAGGGACCCAACTCTATTGCAAGGAGTTTTGCAAAATGAGAACAAGGAGGTTTCTCTCCCTTAAGCAAAAAACAGAGGAAACCTTCATCAGGGTCCACTTCACGACAAGTTCCCTATGAATTCTGCCATGCTCAGGAGACCCAAACAGTTCGAATATCCAATCTCTGCTCATTGCAAAACTTCTCTTTGTGCCCCTGGGTTATGAAGCTTTTTGTCCTCTTGCCATGTGTCAGCCCACCAGCAAAGCTGGCTGCCCCTGTGCTGTGTCCCTGGGCCCTTTACGTTGTCAGGGTGGTCTTGTGACATTGCATTTGATAGGCAACTCCATACTGCTCCAGCATTAGCTATAGACTGACATTGGGGCTGGAGGTACACACAGGATAAAGAGAGACCGGCATACAGCAATAGCTCGTGTTATACAGCCGCACTGATCGGTGCAGGTGGGTTTCCTTTACAGGCTTCTCACGGGCAGGTGGTTTTCACACTTCAGTCATTCCCTCACAACGTGCAGATTTCCACTTCAAAGATTTGGCAGTGTTGAAAAGAGGTTTTTCAACCTACGCAGAGTTCATTTAAGTGAAGAGAGGTTCATCTTCCCCAAGTTTGTACTGCCAGAATGGCTTTACCGCTACAGTGTTCAAAGTTCTCTCTAAACACTTTTTGGCGAAGCAATACAGCTCTCCTCCCTGAGAATGACTACTGTATGTGGACATCCCCCCCCCCCCAGCCATGCTTAATGGGACTACAGCATATATGGAGTTTACATGTCTGTGAGGATATGTAAATATATATATGTATAATGTAAAAACAGAATACAAAGGTTTAGGGAATCTGCTTCTGAATTCCTTTGAATCACGTTTGATACCAAGAACTCCATAGCTATATCAAACTCCTTTTTTGCTTTCGAGTATGTAATTTCTTTGCCTTTTTTTCTACTTTTCCCCTGTAATGAGTTTGTGAGTGTAAGAGCAATTCTTGCCCCTGGCACTGGGCTTGCGAATGAGGGCGTTTTGCCATTATGAAAAACTCTTTTGCATGAAGCATCCCTCAGCCAGGGTTCGGCTGCATCCCAGATGGGCTGGTGCTTCAGCTGTATCCCACTGCATGGAGGCCAGAGGAGGGATTATATCCGGTAAGTAAATAATGGACTTTGATACTGCGTTGAGCCATGTAAGAAAGTTATCTGAGCATGCCAGGAGCTTATAAATGAAAGAACCTCTCATGAACCACTTCAGAGACATAGGAAGAAGAGACCTGTGAGACTTAATGATTCAAAGAAAACCTATCTGCTAGTTAGGAGATGAATCCTTAGATGACTGACCTAAATCCCAAGTAATGCTGAAGAATGGCAGAAAGACCGAGCTAAGTGCAGTCCTATCATTTAATCGTCAGGCTTTCTGTAGCCCTATATGTATTACTTAGCAAACGATAATACAAGGAACATTAATAAGATATCCAGAACAATGTAACAATACATGAAGGAGCTTAGCATAGACAAGTAATAACTGTAGGCTTCATCTGCTCTATTTAGTTACGCTAATAGACAATAAAGATTTCCAGAAAACATTAGAAGTGAAGAGATTCAAAGGAAGCAGCCTGGAGCAGAAGTCAGAAAGCCAGCTGAGTTCCAAAGCAGTGAATAAATATATTCATTACCTTGCAGAGAGGAAAATAACTTCATATTAGCAGTATGGATATTTGTTTACCATGCTTGTATTAAGATAATTTAATAATACCATATTTAGTTGCTGCAGAGAAATTAAGCTAACTTCATACAAGTTATAAGATAATAAAAGGCAGATTGGATTTGTATCGAGATGGTGTTCCTTGGCATTGAACCTGCTTTACGTTAGCAGATGGCCTGCAACCTCTCCTGAATCTTAACGTGTACTTCTGAACTGAGGTAAGACAGGAAAGATTTTCTCCCCAATTAAAGTTACCTGCCTGTTGCTCTTCCCTTTCTGTTTTAACAAATCAAAATTCCTTTTTTACATTTATTTTCTTTATTCCTTACTATCCAAATAGTCATGCATTCGTATATTCTGTGTGATTCATAATGCATAAATCTGCCACATCATCTCTGCATCACCTTTTACTAAATACGTAAAATTCAAAGTAAAATTATTTGTATTTAGTACTGTAAGAGCTCCATTTCTTTGGAAAATGCTCTTTGAATCTCATGTCTGGAGTCATGTCTGGAGTCTACACAGCAAATTGCATGTAATGCGTTACCCTGAATGGTATATGTACTTTGATAATGCAAAACCTGATTAGTTTCTGAAATACTTGCACAGGTATTGCATCTTTTTGCTTCCATTATGGCACATCTCCCATCAGGTGAAATGCTACACCAGACTGTTCTCAGTGGTGGACCTCTGGGGAGGGACACACTTAAGCTTCCAGGAGCTGCCATGTGATGAGGTTGCAAGAGGTCTGCCCTGGTGCGGGTGCCAGCCAGGCCACGGAGGATGGCAGTGCCCTGGCCCATGCAAACCTGGGGAAACATCACGGCCCACAGCTGGTCCATCTCCCTCGTCTGCCCCGTGCATATTCAGCAGGGAGAGCTTCACTCGGGCTGCAAGACAGGCTGACGCTGTTGAAAAACCTTTGGGGAAACTGCTAGCACTAGAATGGGGGATGCCTGTTTAAAAGCAGACAGGCATAGAAGTTGGAGTAGAGGAAAAAGCTAGTACTTTACATTACAATTCCATCTTCGCCATCAGTTCCTTTGGGCCGGTGTGTAAAGATATAGTTTTCTAATCTAGGAGACTGAGCCCATTTTTAGACACTCAGAAGTAAGCTGGCTTGGAAAGGTGCTGAGTAACTCCGGTGCATACAGCAGTAGATGTTCACACCATGCCTCTAACTCCGGGAGAGATTTAACGTCTTTCCAAGGAGCCTAGCCTGTAAAATGAGGATACCGATGCTTGCCTGCCTCAGAGGGCTGCTCAAGAATTAATTACTGCTTGTGTTGTCCTGTGAAATTTCCAAATATTGTGGAAGGGCTGAGCACTAACTTTGCTATCGGTAGTTTGAATGGATTGCTTTCGCTAGACCCATATCAGCCACACCGCACAGACACTGTTTCTGCTAGACGTTAGCACTTCTCAACTAAAATACTGCTGGTGCAAAAAGGAAATAAGAAACTTTTTTTCTCCCCTAAGCAGCATCATGCTAAAATAGAATATAGTCTGCAAAGCAATTAGATGCGATACCATCATAGCCTCATGAAGGCTGGAATTCATTGCAGCAGTTGCTGTTTATCCTCACTGCATAGCACAAAACCGGGAAGCTATCTCAGATTGTTTACCCTCTGCAGATCTCGCTAAATTCAAAGACCATTGGATCCTGGGAATTAGTGATGGGAACCAACCCCAACCATTAGATCATTCAGACCACCTCTTTACTGATGCAAGACTGTTCTCCTAAATCAATATTTTAGCGTTTCCTCTAGGTCAGTTGAAAATTTTCACATAATGGCAAAGGGATTTAGCTGCATCCCCTGGGAACTACTCCGTAGCTGAAAAGATGTTACAGGCAGGAAGCTTTGCTTTATATTCAGCATACATTATGCCATTTAAAATTTCATTCCTTAAATGTAAATGAAACTCCAACTTGTTATGACAAATATTTTCTTGTTTCCCTCATGTTTACATCTTTCATAAATATGTAGACTGTTATAAACCCATCTCCACATTACTCGTCATTAAATCAAAGCATTTTATACATATTTTAATGTTCTTTCATACACTAATTGTTCCAATCCTTTGATCGTTTCCTCTCGCTCCGCACGCAATCCTATGAAAGAGTGCTGAGGGAGACAAATGAATTCATAGCAGAAAGCAAAACAAACAGGGGTAAGGCAAATATGATTTCTGGATTTGATACAGTAGGAAGAGAGGCCAAGGGGAATCTCTTCAAGACATCCTTAGAAACACTTTTATGACCAATCAGGACTTCTTCACATCATCCTGGTGTACAACAGGCAGACAAGAAATTAGGTGAGGAGAGGATGAGGAAGGAAAATAGGCAGAATTTACACATATCTGAAGGGCACCAGCAGCAACACACCCTCCTGGCATCCCCTGCCAGGCAGAGAGCCCTGAGCATGAGGCTGCGCCCGGACCTGCTGTACCCCGCGGCAGGGAGCGATCTCCTCGGTGGGCTCCCATGGGTCCCTGAGTGCCCAGTCACGGGGAAGCAGGAGCAGATTCACTGTCAGGAGCAGTCCCAGGGGCGAAGGAAAGAACCTGAGAGTTTTTAATAATGAATTGCATAGAGCTCATGCTCTCTCTGCAAAATCTCCACAAGCTGCACCTGGCTACCCAGACACAGTCCCTGAGCTAGATCTCAGAACAGGCCAATGGTTTTAGACTGCTTATAAGCAGAAACATTAAAAACACTACCAGTTTATACAGAGGCATGATTAGAAGTAGAGGGGAGAATGAGTACAGGAGGACTTACCATAAAACCTAATAGCTGGCCTCAGCAGTGGGCTGAGTCTTGCCAAAAGGATCATGACCCCCGCTTTTTGGGTAGCTCTGTCAGTAGGGCATAGCTTCTGCCAGAGTTGTAGCTAGTATTCAGGTACCAAGATCTAATTTAGGTTGTCACCCAGAGGAGCTCCATGCATGGGACAGCTAGAACAAACTACACAGACTTTGAACCTAGACAGCATCACAGATGTGCTCAATGGATGCCTTATATGCAACCCCACTGCAAAATCAAGTCCATAGTTTGCAATGGTCAAAATTACTGTGCATACATACCTAAGATGACCAGGCTGGATGGGGCTCTGAGCAACCTGATCTGGTTAGCAGTGTCCCTGCTCACTGCAGGGGGGTTGGACTGGGTGACCTCTAGGGGTCCCTTCCAACCCAAAACATTCTATGATTCTAAGATGCAAATTCTGAAGCAATCATCAACCCTTAGGGGGATGGACTGGGAAAGCAGAGGCATTTTCCCCACTTAATAATTACAGTTTTCATCCATCAGCTTTTGTAGTATCAAGATGACTAAACCAATTAGCTATAAAACAGCAAAAGTTAGTTCACATTTAAAAGGCAAAAAGTGGTTGAAGAATCCATAAAGAATTTATGAGTCACCACAAATCCTGTGATTTGTGGGGAAATATCCATGTGCCTTTCAAAAAAGATCTCCACTTCACTTTATTATTTTATTGCTTTTAAAATAAGCTGAATTTATTCTAAGTAATATGTACCATTACTTCTTCATTTTCTGAGCAAACAAATGATTCTGGCAGAGATGACAGGGAACACAACTGAAGCTGAGAGCTGGAAGTCTCCGTGTCACATCTCTTTGCAGTACCTCTGTGAAGAACGAAGTGCCAAAAAAATTCAGTCCACCCTAGCGTGGCTTTTAGTTGCAGCCATCTATCAGTCTCAGTACAGCTCCAGGAAGGATTGCTCTTCACCAAAAGAAAGACAGTAGGATGATGCGTCCTTCTGCAAAAGGACTTCTTGTCCTAACAATTGCTGTACATAGCCTGAAACTGTAGCAGATGTTGAGGAGAGTAATATCCCATCTACTTATTGTCAGTCAAGTTACTATTTGAGAGATACTTAGTTCTCAGGAACAGCTCCACAGAAGCAATAAAAGCAGTGAAATTCAGGAAGCAGACATAAACCTGTTTCATTCATGCGGTCCAGCAAGTGCTTGCTCCAAGCTTTATGGAGAGCAACGACAGGATAAGAGAAGGGATGGCAAGAAATCATCACTAGAAATCCTTTCCACACTGTACAGATCAGATCCCAGCTTCAAACCAAATGGTCATAAACTCTATCATTCTATTGACTTTCCAGCTAGGAGTCTGGCCATATTCCCAAAGGGCCATCCAAGTCAACTCTAAGGCCTCCCTGCTTGCAAGGGCTCAGCCTTGTACAAGTCCAAAGTCTAGATGTGAATACCATCTTGGGGTAAATCAGCATACCCTCCTCATAATAAAAAGAGGCACTGCACCTCTTTATTCTCTGAGAACATCTGTGGGATGCACCTTTAGTACACTTAATGCAGCTCAGCTACTCTAATACATTAACACAGCAGAGATGCTCAAAACAAATGGGTATTTTGAATGATAGAGAGCTTTCGATAAAAAAAAAATGGCTTTCCCAGATGGTTGAAGCTAACAGTCAATGTATTAGGAAAGACCTTTTTTCTCCCCTTCTCGGTCTCTGAGGCTGATAGAATTAAGCTACATGCTGTCAAATGTACCCTAGCAGGTCTCCATCCACCCTCCTGGTTAAATATGCCCTCTTGGGCTTTCTACCAACACAAGGGTACCTGCTGGCATCACTGAGCTCCAGATGTTGTCCTTTTCTTTGTGCAGAAAATGGAAAGGGCATTTCCTTTTCACCAGTGAGCAAGAATGACAAAATTAAGACTGACCTCAGAAGGGGGCAAGAGACCTCCATCTTCCCCCTTGTAGGTATCAGAGGAGAACAGAGTTAACACACAGAAATACTTTTCCCTCCTGCCTTACATGAGTTATTTGGAAGCCAATACTAATAAAAGGAATCACAGTGGGAGAAAAATGGCCATAAATACAACAATGGTACATCTGAAGCAAGGATGAAAGGGATCTGGGAGTTGCTCTGGCAGTGAGATGGAAAGGACAATTGTTCTGTTTATTAACCTGTGGTAAAACTGTCCAAAATTCACTGGAGAGGATGGAGGTAACCCCCTTGCTGACCAATCCTCCATCTTAGGATGTCTTCAGCCTAGGCTGGGGATGACTCTGATGTTGCCATATGGTATGCGGTGGGGGCAAAAGCTGCTCATCCTGCCTGAAGCCACGAACGGATAACTGCCGGCAAAACCCCACCTTGTCCCAGAGCACCTAGTAAAATACTTAAAAGCAAAGGGAACAACTCCTTGAAGTTCAGTAAACTCCAGAGTTTTCAAACCAAATTCTTTATGAACTGAAAGACTTGCCATTTTGTTTACTGCCATCAGAAATTATTACTTTTACATGGCTTTTACACTCACCAAATTTGTGTAATTATGCGAACTTCTGCATTTGCAGAGGCATTCTGAGCTATTAGCACTGCTTCTCTAATATGTGCAATTTTTTTTCCAGAAGGACACCATACTATTAATTCTGTACCCTCTCTAAATGCAGCAATTATCTACCAAACAGATATTCTGCGCCACACTTCAAGGACACTTTCACCTTCCCACCCTCCAGTGCTGTTGCTGGGCAAAGAAGAAGCCTCCATTACCCTCTAAGGAGACAGGGTCAAGAGGCGTCCCAGTAAAATCTCCACAGTTCTTAAAAAAAAAAAAAACAAACCTCCAAAAGCAACAATAAATGATTATAACTAGGCCTTTAATGACTGTGCTATTTGCCATTAAATTCTGCACATTAGTTTACATGAGTATAACCTATAAAATTTTCAGATTAAATATTCAATTTAGCACAGGGCACATGCAAGATTAACCAGCAGCAGTGTTCCTCAGGTGCCAGCTTGGACCAGGCTCATGCGTTTCCTTGCTTATGTAAACTATTCCTCATAGCAAAGATGCATGAGCCCTTGGGTAATAAATACTTGCCCTCAACTTGGAGGGGGCAAACTGTAACTGAGTTGTGTAAGAAAGCCTCTGTAAGAAAGGCATTTCTCAATAGAGGTGCCAGAAAAAGGGAAAGGGCTGCTCCCTGCTCAGCATTTTGTCTTGGAGAGGGGACAAATGTCACCAGCTCTGGTACTGGCACGCTCTGTCACAACACAGCCTGGCTCCCACAGTCCTACTAGACCTCAGAGACTCCTCACCACTTTGGGTGATGGGGAGATAGCATGTCCCAAAGAAGATCTGCCTTCACGCTGGGACCATGGCACAAGGCTGAGCAGGATGACCCATCTGTCTCAATGGGCCCTCAAAGGACCATGAAACTGCCAGTCAAGAGCGACTCAACCCACTGGCGGTCTGTTCTCAAGCAGAGAAACCCCAAATCCTGCTAGCAAGGAAGTGATTTGCAGTACTAAAAAAGTGAGAGCTTTCATTTTACGTCAGCATTTCGCCAGTCCTTTAAATATGGGCAATAAAAAGTCCACATTTTTTTTTTCACAAAAAGCTATTTTTTGCTGAATGCAAATACATTGCATCCCCATTGCACTTCTCCCCCATTAACACTTTTGGGAAGACAAACCTGTTCTCAGCCTTCCCCCTTTTTCCTGCTTGGAAAGAAAGGGAAAAGGTTAGATACTATTTAGGAACTCAAGTGAGGAGGACTAGACTCAAGCTCCTATATCCAACAGTGGCATATGGACCCTTTATTTTTAATAAACCCCAAGACCCTACCAAGAAGATCATTCTGGCTACATAAAATGAATCAGTTCCAAGTACCGGCTCCCCATCGTTGTTTTGTTAGTGCCGAGAAGCTCAGTCCATGGGAGCTAAACACATGCCAGTGCAGCCCATGTGGGTACTTTCAGGAAAGAGAAAAAGGAGACTGGGCTGTGGTGGGAAGAGGCCCCTCCACCCCAGCAGTAAATAATGCAAAATCAGAGAACCTGCTCATGTTGTCCCTGAATAGGAGAGCTGAATTCTAGTCCTGTCCTTCCCCTTTCCGCTCCCTTTATAATTTAAAACTAAATTAAATCAATTAAGAATATGTTGCATCTCATTTAAATAAGAGCAGAATATTTGGAGCTACCTAACTGTGCAAGAAACATAGCAGAGCCCCCTGTGCCACATGGCTCGTTAAATTAGATGCATTTATCCGGAAGACCCTCAGCATCTAATTCTTGACCTATCGAAGCTGATGGAGGTCTGCCAATGACTACAAGCAAGCCAGGATTTCAGTCCAGAAACCTCAGATCTCATCATTCACAGTGAAAATGCTGACTAGAAATGCTAAAGTAAATTTTGTACAGCATGCTGTCACTGCTAACAGTGATTACAAGCAGCCATTAGCACAGCATCAGCAAGACCGGCTGCCGAATAGATGTGCAGTCAACTTCTTAGCATGTTGTATCGTCAAACGAGGATCATGGGTGAAAAGTGATTTACAAAAAAAAAGTGAATGCTTTAAAATAAGCTTTAAATGCACATTTGCATTCGCTCACTGAATTTTCCATTTTAGCTTTGCGTCGCTGAAGCGCTTGAACTGCAGTGTGGTATTTTAAGAGCGTTATTTCTTCTGTAAAATTTTGTTTAAAATGCTGCCCCTGTACAAAAGAGAGTCTGATGTCATCCCCGGTATGACGGCAACTCAAACCAAAACCAAGTTAATAAACAGGCAGCCTCTCCTCTATCTTCAGACAAAATAATGTCCAAATGAAAGGAACTTGCCAAAACAGCCAAAATGTTGGGAGGGGCGAGGGAGGTCTCCTTGGCAGCTTATTGCCAGGGTCGCACCTCCCACAGGTGAGGGAGATGAATGCAGAGTCCGTCAGAAGACCACCCTTAGGTTCCTCATCTATGTAGCTATGGCTTAGCTCCATTATTCAACTCCACACAAAAACCTCACGACATTGCGGGACACAGAACACCTAACTTCATTTTTTAACAGTGCAATTCATTAATTTGCTTGATGGTGCAGTAAACATTTATAGATATGTTTAATTTTATGGGCAGTCCCCACAGAAACTAAAGGAACTTTGTCATGAGTGAAACCACTTACACGAATAAGGTTTTGCAGGATCAGTGTGTGAAGTTTCAATATTGTTTTTTAGCCACAGGGGTTTGCAAAATTCAAACGGAAAGCAGAAGCAGCATTTTAAAATAGCATTTTCACTCATTCTGCATTTTAGTCTAAAGTGGCAATAGGATATATTTGTAGATTGCTTAATGAACTCCATTTAAAAAATTAAATCAAGTCATTTAAAGCCTGGTCACTGAGACTTGCAAGCACGTGTAAATTCCCTAATCCAGTTTACATGCAACAGCTTTACCATACTTGGGAGTCCCTTACTGACCTTGGGGAATGAGCAGCGATACATCTACCACTTACACATGTAGTGAATTAAGTAGTTCCCATTTTGAACCAATATACTGGATATTAATAATGAAATGTAATTAGAAACAGTATAAGAGTTGTAAAAGGAGCAATACACAGCAATATCTGTAATCTACATTTCTACTGATTTATGGTTTGTTTCACTAGGTTCACAACAGAAAGGACAGGCCCTGAATAATTAAGACCAGTTCAAGCACACCTATCTTTGCAGGGGAAGACCTCTGTAGCACTAATTGCCGTGCTCAAGAATATATTAAAATGTTTTCCATTATTATTTTAAATCAATGCAGTTTGTTTTCAGCCATCCCCAGCAGCAAAATGCATCACACGCAGAGCAGCAGTGCCAAGTGGCGTCCCCAGGGCGAACACTTGGACATTTCCAGTTTCATAAACAGAAAGTACTAAGTGATTGATTCGCATTTATGGGCAATTGGTTGATAGTTTTACTGGTTCATTTGTCTGAGCACTTTCATAGAATCATAGAATCATTTAGGTTGGAAAAGATCTTTAAGATCATCAAGTCCAACCATTAACCTAACCCTGCCATCCCACCACTAAACCATGTCCCTAAGCACGTCGTCTGCCCGGCTTTTAAATACCTCCAGGGATGGGGACTCAACCACCTCCCTGGGCAGCCCATTCCAATGTTTAACAACCCTTTTGGGGAAGAAATTTTTCCTAATATCCAATCTAAACCTGCGCTGGCACAACTTGAGGCCGTTTCCCCTCATCCCATCGCCCATTACCTGAGAGAGGAGACCAACACCCACTTCACAAGCCCCTCCTGTCATGCAGTTGTAGAGGGCAATAAGGTCTCCCCTCAGCCTCTTTTCCCCCAGGCTGAACAAGCCAAGCAAGTCCTTTAAGCGCAGCTGAGTCCTGGGCCAGGGCACAAACTACTGGTCTGGAGGAGAGAACGGCAGAGATTCCCAACTGAGCTGCGGGAAGTCCTTGAAAGTAGGGGACTTGAAGGTGACATGGCTGAATCTTGCCCGAAACGTGGAGACTAAAAGCCACGTAAGTCACCATTGCTCCTTACCTGAGGACAAAGGACTCTGAGGGATGGGAGTTGGTCCCAACAGAAGCAGTGCTGTTGTGAGCTGCTGCATCCAAATCCCTCCTTCCTCCTCATTTCCTCCAACAGCCCATCACAAAGCCATTGAAGGGGAGGAGAGAAGAAACCAAGGGGAGGACCACAGAACCAAAAATCCTGACTCCTCTGTTGCCCTGTGCCAACACAGTATCAACCCACCTCCCACCTCTGTACCTCGGATTTGGGGGTCTCTGTCACCCTTGTGCCTCCCAGACCCCTATTCCTACCTGCCAGCACTAACCAGATCAGCATTGGGCAGGTCCCCGCTGCTCACGCTGCAGGAGGGCTGCTCCAGCTCTGCCCGGGCAGGCACCCATGGGTGCTGCAGGCTCATTCTCTGCTGCGGGAATGGAGGAGGTGCTCAGCTAGGGGCCAGAGGCTGCCCAAGCCCTTCCCTGCCTGCCTGTGCTGAGGGTCGTCTGAAGACTTTCAGATGTCTCCTCCCTCTTTCCCACCCTTCTCCCAGTGGTCCTTCTCCCATGAGTGCCTGCTGCAGAGGATGAGAGGCACCCTTGAAAATGGAAGGGTGGGTGGGGGAGGAGGGGAAGTGCTAATTGATGGACTTTTGCACCCATTAGTCTCCTGTTAAAAGCTACTATAGGGAGAGACAGAAAACAAGTAATGGAGAAATTCCCTAAGATGTGTGCTCCCTTCCTGAACCCATCTGTGCCCGTTCAAATCTCATGCCATCAGCTTTTCCTATGTGCATACGCTGCCTTGGGCAGAGGAGGCAGAGACCCTGCAGGTGCCTATGACACAGCATGACCCAGAAGAATCTGTCCTGCATGCTGCAAGGAAGAAATGGCATCTTCCAAAAATGTGGTTTAAAGTTGCACCATATTGCTGCCTGATGGATGTGTTATGGAGGGCAAACAGGAGCTACGAGGCCACAGTAGCTGCAATTTGCACTTATACCCGATGCCTCTGCAACGAAACTGCAGGTCACTGCCACTTCAGTAAGGGTGAAAGCCTTTTTATCTAAAAGTCAGCATTACAAGACTGGATATACATTCTGTTAACAGGTTTAAGCTTTCCAGCCTTGTTGCTTTTAGGGCTGGGGGGTCAGGCTATAATTCTTTAAAATGACAATGTATTTTCAAAGCACTTAAGTAAGCCATTCCTTTTACATCTCAGTCCCTATGCATACTAACACAAGCCACCTAAAATAATACTTATCGAGATATGTTTTTAAGAAGCAGCGAGACAGAGAAATTGCTCTAGAATCAGTGCTTTTATACCAATTTACAGCCTAAAATACACAAATTATGAAGTAGGAAAGTACAGCTTCCTGATGGAATCAGTGACAGTTCCAGGAGCTGTTCCTGAAGAGAATAAATTGCTTCAGCCCACCATCCTAAGTACTTTCCAGAGCAAATTACAGGGATTTTTTTTAAAGGCATATTTACTCCAAACATCCCTTCATATACTTGGCATGAAAGACCATAATAGGGTTTTATAGCCGTCACAGTCTATTGGATCAAAAATCCATTAAAGAAAACGGAGCTTAAATACTTATAGGTATGATGGATCACAATGGGGTGTACTATTGAGCAAATAATGTGTGCTCTAAACATTTTCTAAATAAAGGTTTACACAAGAGACTTTGAAGTAGCCATTATACACTTTCATATCAATTTTCATGTTTCCATGACGATTGCTTTACTTCTTTATTACTAACAAAATTTGGCACAATGTTCCTTCCGAGCTTGGTGCAAGTGTTAACCAAATATCTTTGCATCATTAACAACCATTACTAACGAGCTCTCAGGACAGCTTAGTATGCAAATTAAATATTATAATCTTTAGTTGTCACAATTGCCCAGCATGCCCATTAAATATCATAATCTGTAGTCTCCTTTATAATGACTGCAGACAGATTTTTTTAAAGTAAATGTACTCAGAAGTGAGTACAGAAAGATTGATTGCTTATTGTTGCTGCTGATTTTGACCCTGTAATTCATTTTCCAGGTTTTTTTTTTTCCAATAAGTTTGGCTTTCTGTCCTTAATTAGCTGAGTTGGACATATTTTCAGGAGTGTTCAGTTACCAGCCACTTCACCAGCAGGAGTGGGTACTTGCTGAACACCCTGGAAGATTGAACAGTCGGTGATATATGCCAACACTTTGGAGATCTGCATGAAACATAGGCCAGATCAAGAATTAATTGAAAATAATAAGAGGATTCCCATGGATTTCAAAAACCACTGGAGAAACAAAAGCGAAGTTTCCCTGCCTTTTGCTGAAGGACATTCCATTTTGTGTGAAAAATAACCGATACTTTTCAAGCAGTGCTATCTTTGACTGTATGTAATATTTCAGAAATATCTTGAAAGCTTCATATTTTAATAAACAGCTCCTACATCCAATTTTTATTAATATGTTTTTAAAAGGGGAGTAGCTAATTAACAGTATGAGTCAGATCCTCAAGCAGGCATAAATCATCGTAGCTCCATTGGTTTCAATTTATACTGCCTGCGAAAAAGGCTCTCTATACCTTTCTGGAATCACAGAGTGAATTCATCATCCCCAAATAATTAAGGATTTAATTTAATTATCTGTTAATCTCTTCATTTTATGACTGTATTCTGAAGGATGGCAAGAACTATGCAGAGCTATTGCAAGGGATGTTAACGATAAGTACAATGTAAATCATAATTTTGATATATCCATAAATACTGAGCAAGTTAATGCTGAGAGTTAAGTGGAGGAAGGGACTGTGTGCCATATCATAGACATATAATCTCCTGCATAAATATATTACGGCTTATTATAAATGCACACTCTGTGCAATAAAAGGTCTACCCCTTTTGTTTTAATCCCAACCATAAAAGTCCTCTTCGAGATTTTGACATACTTCTATCCAGAATAGTTTGAAGTAGGCAAAAAGAAACAGTAGCACTTAAAACTGACATTTGCTTCTGCAGAAATTTAATTTTGAGCTATATTACCCTGAAATATCAGGCACCACAGTGATGGAATAGGGACCAAAGCTTTAAGGAGAAGAGCAGAAAATGCATCAATTAAAGGATGCTTAATAGCCTGCAGTTTAATAGCTTTTACAAATAGGAGGTAAAGGACAAAGTGTTCAGCTGCAGAACAACATACACAGCTATAGGCAAATAAAATATTTCTATCCAAGAAGGCCATTTTGCCTCTTAAAACTAAACCGCTCCCTGAGCCCATTTAAGTACCATGCTTTGACTGCGGTAATTATCTCACGTCACTTAATATGATATAATATCTACTTATGCTTAATGGATATGGTTTAATTTCTAAGGAAATTGTGCCTGTTTGCACAAATGAAACTTGTGCGATGATTAAAATATAATTTTCACTGAGGCAATAACACTTTTCAGCAAACAAAACTGTAAATAGAGACATTACTTCTATTTCAAGACAGACTTAGAAATGTAGAAATCTTCTATTGCTCAATGTCCTGACTATAAATTGCTGTATATTACAGAAATCAACCGTTTCTCATCATCGACGTAATCTCAAATCAAAGCTACCTTAAAATACGCAAATCAATATTATCAGGAAGCAAGTCAACAGATTTTTGGATCAGGGAAAATACACATTAATTAACTAATATTGCAAGATAGTTTATGTAACTTAATTAACTGATATCAGAGCCACATTTTCTGAAAGCATCCAAACAAATTTATTTAATGGCTTTAAAATTACTTTTAAAATTACTACTGTTTGCATTGTATTTAACAATGGGGAAAACTCACCCCAAACTTCTCGAGAAAACCCATAAAAAACAGTTTAAGAGACATCAGAGAGGTGCCCATTTCACTTGTTGCACCAAATTAACTTCACATTTGGTAAAGAATCATAGGTTCAATTCCTCTGTAGTCATATTTCCAACCTATAAGATATGCAGTTGTTTATAAAGTAAATTTGCCCTTCTATTATTCCCCAATTCATTTAACCATCATGCTAGACTCCAGTGCTACACGGGTTTTAAGCACATTCTGTATAGCTCATCTCTTCAATATATCTCAGCTCTAAAATACAGCCTGAGGGGAAAAGAGAGGGGTTTTGTAATGCTTTTTTTATATTCATCCACCCTGAAATGGCATTTTTAAAGGCCACTGAGGAAATCGCTTTAGCTTCGTTTCCTCAAGGGCTTTTACTGTATAAATGTTGTTGTTGTTTCAAATTCTCTAAAACTTTTCTCACAAGTCAAATTAACCTGAATGCTTAATGTCTCTAGAAATGTGCAAAGATGCAACTAATCTGCAGAACAATAAACGTGCAATCACACCCTGCAAGGAAAAGTCTGATCAGATAACGTGCATGCAGCAGGACAGCTTGTCTGCAAATATCAAAATTATCTGCTTGTAAGTTATTTGTTACCATTGCAATCTTTCCAATAGACTAATGCATATTTTTCACTCACCCTCCATAATTTTTTTAATCTCTTCACTCTGGACAATTTGGATTTGTTCATCTCTGATGTTTGCAGGTCAAATATGTATCCTATATGGCTGTAAATATATTCTACAACCAGGCGGGTGCCTAAAACAGTAGAGTGATAGATATTCTTGAAAACAGAGGCACTCCCTGGCTTTTAATGCTGCTTCCAATAACCACAGAGTTCACAGCTCAGCATAAAGTAACCAATAGCCGAACATGACATTAAAAAAAAAAAATAAATCCCTCCTTTGAGATCATAGAGGGAGAAGTCTTGATCCATCCAATACTTGATTTAGGTCAGTGAAAAAAAAAAGATGCTATTATGTCAGCCATCCAACTTTAAGAAGACTTGTGAGCTGACAGTCATGGCATTTTAAAGCACTGTCATGATGAGTCTTTACAAAGGGATTGTTTTAATCCTGCATCAAAAAAAAAAAAGAAAGCTACTTAAGTTGTATGGAAATCACATGATATTACAAAAATGTCTGCAATGTGCTGCCATGGAATGATGCTGAGAAATACCTCATGTAGAGTTTTCTACTTTATTTTTGTGGTTTCCTAAGGATGTGAGGTTTATATGATGGTGAGAGTATGCATACCTGTCATAGAATCATAGAATCATAGAATCGCTTTGGTTGGAAAAGACCTTTAAGATCATCGAGTCCAACCTTTAACCTAACCCTGCCATCCCACCACTAAACCATGTCCCTAAGCACCTCATCTATCCTTCTTTTAAATACCTCCAAGGATGGGGACTCTACCACCTCCCTGGGCAGCCCATTCCAGAGTCTGACAACCCTTTCAGTGAAGAAGTTTTTACTAATATCTAACCTAAACCTGCCCTGGCGCAGCTTCAAACCATTCCCCCTCGTCCTATCATCTGTTACCAGGGAGAAGAGGCCGACCCCCACCTCACTACAGCCTCCTTTCAGGTAGTTGTAGAGGGCGATCAGGTCTCCCCTCAGTCTCCTCTTCTCCAGACTAAACAACCCCAGTTCCCTCAGCCGATCCTCGTATGACTTGTGCTCCAGACCCCTCACCAGCTTGGTTGCTCTCCTCTGGACATGCTCCAGCAATGCAACATCTTTCTTGTAGTGAGGGGCCCAAAACTATGTCATTCCTCCCAAATGATTTTTAACCTTTTTTTCCTTTTTAAAATAAAAAAATAAAAAGTCCTATAAAATAGAAGTCTCAAAGAAGCTAATTTTTAAGTTTCCTGAAAACCAATGAATGACTCAGGAGATTGTATTGATCCTTATTCTAAGGGAAAGGAGGCAGTGAGAGAATCTATGCAGGGGGTGGATCCCACGGAAAGTCCAGACCATGACAAAATTGTGGTCACAGTTCATGTTATCAGGACACTAAAAGAGAGAAGAGCCATTTGGTTTTATTGCTCATACATCTGGGTTCCTTACGTTCCCTTTTATAATTTCAGGAAATGGAAAAGAAAGCAGAAAGTGTGTGAAATATATCTCTGGTAAAACATAAACCCCCCTGCCATTTTTCAAGCCCATTTCTGGAATGAGCAAATAAGTTTGTTTGACAAACACTATGATTTACTGTGGGCAGCTACAACTTCAAAGCGGATCACCTGTGGTGCTGCGGTACGCAAAGAGCCATCTCTACAGATGTGACTATGCAGAGGACACTCTTTTTATGTGTCAGCTCTAATTGAAAGCCTGGTAGTGTAGCAAGCCAGGTGGCTGGAAGGCAGTCTTTCAGCAGAGATATGTAAAAGGTTTTTGCTTTAAATATCCCATATACAGAGTGGCTCTGTCCTCAAGAGTTGGAGGGGTGACCACCGCTTTCTCATAGGAATGACACTGCTTTCTTTGTCACACTGTGCTACCCTACAACTTTGTCTTGGTGTTATGGCATTATAGAAATCTTTTCTTCCCATCTTAAAATACTATGCGGTATGCACTTGGTTAGATTACACTGATATTACTGGTCAATATGGCCCTTATGGAACTTGCCCTCTCTTTCTCTGCAAGGAAGGGTCTAGACAGAAGTGCTGCATGTCTAAAACTGCAAGGTTCTACTTGTGCAATGTGTCAGTGCTTACACTGTACAGCAAAACCCTTACGGGGGTGTGCATTGACCAGTAATTCAGAACTTGACCCATGCTTTCTAATGGTCCTGAGATATTCCAGTAAGTGTAAAGTTCCATTTCAAACATGAATACCAAGTTTAGTTGACACCGAGAGCAGTTATGTACTATTTTCAGAAGTGACAGACTGGTCCTAGGGACACATTTCATCATTTTATTCTCACATTTGATGTCAAAGTCCTAATGCTGTTCCACTAGGAGCATTCCCATCTATTTTAATGGCAGTAGAATCTGACCTTTGTTTAATAAAGACTCATGTCTTGGTTTTATCTAAAAGGTCTAACTATACTTCATTAGATTTTCTGTAAGCACTTCATCCCCCCTTAGTAATCAACTTCTCAATTACCTAACAACGGTATTCCAAACTTTAATTTTTCAGACTTAATTTTCAATCACTCTGACACTAGACTATTAATCTGCCTGCCATTGAAGACAGATACTACTATTTCAAATACTTTACTGTTTATTGTTAGTTAGATTAGTTTACAATTAGTTAGATGTAAGAGAATTTCTAGAAACTCTTCTTGATGTTCTGTGTTATTTGTACTGAAGTACCAAGTACTTGCAGTTAAATTAAATGCAGACAAGTGCTGTTATGGGAGCAAATGCACCACCTGTAGGTGCAGTTAAGGTGCAGTTGTATGACTTTGGTGTGTAGCTGTGCCTCTGACCAAAACAAGACTGACAGCTTTATGCTAACTTGTTGCCTGCCCAGTAAAAGCTGGGTCAGTATCCCGGTGTTGTTCTCCTTTTCCCTACCTTTGCTTGTCCTACAGCAGAAGGTGCAGCTCCAGTGATACCCAACACGAAATGGAGTAATTCCTTGAACTGGTTCCTCTAAGCCCTGGAAGAACCTACTTTATATTTCTTTGTCCTCAGAAGATGGACACGAGCTTCTGCCTTGCATACTATAAAAAGTGAAATTGTTTAGGACATCCCTTTCGCTTGGCATGATCAAAAATATTAAAAATAACACTGCACAGCCAGGCCAAGGTCAAGCCAAATGTGACTCTACCTTGTGGCTTGCTTCTTTGTGGTTTGAATGTTATGGTTAGAAGCCAAGAAAAAGCCACTTCAGAAACATTCAGAATACTTTCACCAATTTATGGGCTTTTGACATTGTCATCTGCTGAAAAGTAGCTTCCAGCACATTTTTACCACGGTTTCAGGGCAAAATCCTAATTCACAAATAAACTGGCATAGTTCATTCACTACACTCATTACACTGACAGGCACACTTCAGGAAAACAGCTTCTCCCTAGACTTAAAAAGTCTGAAGCCCACAAATGTCAAAGCATTTTCAGGATATCTCTTCCAAGGTGAGGGAGCTGGAGGAGGTCGGAGTAGAGCCCAGCAATTAATGACTAAATCACTCTGTCATGTCCCCAAACACCTTTCCATAAACTCTGACCTCAAAATAAACCTCCTTAGAGCAAGTATAAAGTGTCAGCCTAATTCCTGTCCTCTCTTCGTTAAACCGTAGAACTTCTCTTACACAAGCTTTGTAAGAAACAGTGTCAGATGAAGAAAGGGAGGTAAACACAGGTACGAAATACTGTAGTTTTGTAAAAAAAGCAACATAACACTTTGGACGTGAAAACTATCAAATTCTTGTCAAGTTCTTACAGATCATTCTTCAATATGAATTTTCTCCATTTGGCTGCCTTGGTAGGTTACACGATACCACACTCTTTGTGCCATCCAGAAATAACTGTTGCTGTGGGTTTTGCTGCTTTGCTTCCAGTGAAGGGGAGATGGTCAGCTTTTACCCAGTAATTTAGTTAAACATAATGGAGTAAATCATCCCAGAATATTTATGGCAAGCTCCAAATCTCACCTCAGCTGCATTTACTGAGAGCAATAGCGCTGTATGTGTGTTCCTGTAAGTATAATCAGGTTCCTATAGCAGACCTCAAACTAACAGAAGAGGAAGAAGATTTGATTGTACTGATCGATCGCAGGATTATAAACCACCTGTGTGGACGGCAGTGAAAAAGAAACCTGCAGTGCAAGGAGTTACTGGGAAAGCCCTTATTTTCCAGTAAAGACTCAGAAATATCAGTAGGAAATCACAGAGTACTGCTCATTTGGATAGCGGGTACAATTTTGGTCACTCATATCCATGGGAAATGAAAGCAAAACTGGAACAGAAGCAAGTAATGGCTGGCAGATGATTGGGGGAATGGAGAACCTGACATTGAGAGAAACTACAGGAGCCTAATTAAAATAAGGCTAAGAGGGGATATGACAGCCATCTATAAATACACTGGGGAAGGAAGCAGAAATGGGAAAGCAGATCTATTTAAACCCAAGGTCAACACCGACACAGGACAGATGTATATAAACAAGAAAGGCCAAATGTAAGAAGATGGTTTGTGACCATCTAACTCTAGAGTACCTTCCTAATAAGAATAGAAAGGAAAAACAACGTTACATGACTCTAAGATCACAGTTGAGTAGTTTATGAGTGGGACAGAACGATAGAGTGCCTGCAGTATGAGGGGAACAAACCTGAAAAGCTGCTAACAATTTCCTACTGGCAAACATGAAGTTGAGGCAGCTGCTTCAGGAGAGCTTTTCTAATGCAGCAAGTCATAAAACAATGGTGATAAAACTACCAAAATATGTAGATCTACCACAGGGGAAACATCTGGGAAGAAATAGTGGTGGCAAAAAGAATGCAAAAGTATAATTGGACTTTCTCTGCTCAGGTGAAGGATACACGAAAGTCTTATTTCAAGCAAGCTTATGACCTTCCACACTATACTCTCACCTGACAGAGATGTATCCTGGCCACAGGGCTCTCGTGATGGAGTTAGGCATGCATCTCTGTATGCTGGGCCTGATGCTCAGCTGCTCTGTGAGCACCAGCTACCACCCTCAGCCAATGTACGCTGCCCCATGAGGCAGTCTCAGGACTGCTCTTTCACCACACCTACGTAAGCCTATGGGTCACTATGCCACCAGAGCATTACTGCTCATAAGGTCATAATCTGATCACAGCCCTGCACTGGGGATCAATCACAACAGCCAAGTTCAAATTCAGAGCTGCCCAATTTCAGGAACATACCAAAGGACAGCATAGCTCAAACCTTACCTTCCTCCAGAATTAGGTATCTCCTTGCAAGCAAATTAGATACACATGGTGCATTCACACTGCAAATCACATCTGAGTTTGAACCTTTGCTTTTAAAGCTAACTCGGCTCACATTTCAGCTGATTGGCTCCCAAGCTGAAGGTACAGGACCTTCTCGGTTCACAAATGTGACAACACTTAAAACTTGTCCGTTATAAAGTGCAAATGTGTCATCCCTTGTCTAGGGTTTATCATCATGTGAACGCTCTTATTTTAACGGCCTCCATCTGCCTTTAAATCTTTTCCTGGATTCCAGAGTGAACAGCAAGGAGCAGCTACTTATTTATTTGAACGTACCCTGTCATTATTAACAGGAGGAATCTGAGGGACAACGTGATTTCTCTAGCAGCTAACAGAACCAATATCTGCACAAGACCATCTGACACCTAAGGTAGGAGACGCAGAATGTCAGACAGGCAAAGCAAAGAAAACAAACAAACAAGCAAACAAAAAAAAACCAGAGAAAAGCTACAGAGAGGAGAAGATGGCAATCTGTAGTCCTGTTTGCTCATGAAGTTCTCATGAGCGAGAGGGGCAGAACCACACACTGACTCCGGTCAGAGCTCATGAACTGTCTCTGGAAACAGGCATGGTACCTAAAGCCACAGTCCAAACATGTGAGCAGGAAAAGTGAGAAGCTGAACCCACGGAGAAAAACAGACCAAAAAGAAAAAAAAAGTATTATTGCAAAAAGAGCAGCACCTACCAGAAGCAGAAGGAGGAGAACTGAAACACCCAACTCTCCATCTTATTTCATGAAAATCCTGTAATGGCTGAGGCTCGGACATGCATGCATGTGTGGAGCACTGTGATGAAAAGGGGTGCGAACACCCAGTGCTACAGCGACAGGTAAACGCTGTGCCCAGCTTTGCCCAGAGGGAGTTGCGGCTCATGGTCAGAAGCCTGGAGAGAACAATTTTGACACCTAGACCTTTCCCCTATGTCTCCCACCTGAAATGCTCACTGTCGCCCCCAAAGATGGCAGCAGCTTTTGGCCAAAACCCAGAAAACTTAAGTGCTTCCCTTGCCACCAGGACTGGTTGTACTCAGTTTGCCACTGACAGCACTGATTCTGCTGCATGCTTAGAAGCAAGGCTTTGCACATCCACCTTTGCCCCTTTGCAGCAGTGAGA
>NW_009260479.1:5037164-5062029 GCF_000687185.1 Egretta garzetta | reverse complement strand
GCTGACTGCTCCTATCAGGAGACTAATGAACAACATGCTCATTGCCTACCCCACACTGCCCTGTACGGTGGTGCCCATGTGAGCAACAAAGGTGGCTGAACATGAACTCCTGTCCACTTTACTTCAATAATGTCAACAGACAAAACCAGGAGCTACTTTTAATGACATTACTCCCTTAAACGTGAAGCACACTGCAGCATGCGGCCCCCTTGGTTGTGCCAATGCAACTGCTTGTGGGGTCACGCTGTGAGGTAGATCAGAAAATTCATCTTTTTTGCCCAGGTTATTTTCAAGGCAGGTCAGTTCCCTTATCAGCACATTGATCTGGTTCACAGCACGGCTGTGCCAGGAGTTATGTTGGCCAGCTGAGGACAAGCAGCTCCCTTTGCTGGTGTTACCTTCCAGCCCCTCACGCTGGGAGCTGCAGTGAACTTCTGAACCTGCCCCCTGCTTCTTGGAAACACCAACCCTGGCAGGGTGAGAATCAGCCGTTTGTAAGCACAAAGCCCTGGGAAGAAGTCACAGTACAGCAGTGTGAAAGCATTGAAGATCGTTAGCAGGAGGAGATAATGTATATTTAATGGTCTCTACTATTTGCATATATATTAACTCAAATGAATACTTCAGCCACATTCATGCACTGTGCTAGAGAAATATGAAAGGAAAAAAAAAAAGTCCTTCCTCATATACGAGTGTACACACTTGCAGACATAGAGCCTTTGCAAAAAGTAGCACCTATTGCTTAGTTATTCAAAGCCACACTCGGTGGCTGATTTCCAGTCTGCAGGAGATGTGGGAGAGAAGCCTTGAAAGCAGCATGTGCTCTGGGTGGAACAAAATACTCGGAGACAGCCTGCCATCGCCACTGTCTGTCACAAAATGCCCCATTTGTTATAGATTTTATACTTTTTGCAAGCAGTGTCTTCATCAAGCTCAGCTACACAGATTGTAGGGTTCCGGTATGAGGCATTTAATAGGGTCTCCTTCCTTCCACTGCATATGTTTTGAGTCTCAGCATATATAAAAGCTGTTGAACTCAGAGAAGAAAAAGCAACAACATTCTCGCATCTCCACCAGTGTGTTTAGACCATGGTATCCAAGATACCCAACGCCTTCATGAAATTCAGTCCCAAGAGGCAAAACTTTCTTACTCACATTTAAGGTAAATACAGTCAGTAATTAATCAGATTGTTTATTTTGTTTTCTAAATCAACCACCTGAAAACTTGCATTCTCACCCCCACGGCAGTTTTACAGCAACAGCTGCTCCTGAGTTGCACCACTGGGTTCACTGGGATGGAACTCCTGGGTCCTCCACCAGCAGCACCAGCACTATGCGATATGCTGCATTCAGGAGCCCGATGTCTTGAGCCTCCAGACTGCAGAAAGAGCCAGGAGGAGCAACAGAGGCTGAGGGCTGTGGGATCTACTGTTGGTTTGAGAAGCACCTGGGTGAACTGCTCTTCTTGCTTGGGAGCAGGAGGGGTTAGAAAGTGAGAGAAGAGGACAGACAGAAGCACAGACAGAAGCACAAAAGACAAGGGAAAGCTTTAACTACCCTTAAAGTATATTAAGAGGCCAAATTTATTACAGATTGTCAAATATGCATAGACGAGAGATCTAGGGTCCGTGGGAAGATGACACTTTTCTGAGTTACCAGATCTCCCTGAGCACCTCAGCTTTCCAGGTACCCTGCAGCTGGGGCTGCCCGGATGAGCAGTAACGCTCTCAGGATGAGCCGCTCCAGGGCTGTCCTCCACCGTACTGCTGTAGTTTGACTGAGCTCAGAAACCAGGGCACAATATACCTGTTTTACATAAAATACAGTGAATTACATTCCACTTTATTGTAAGAAAGTCCTGATTCTCTGAAATAAAGTTGTTTTTTTATTTAAAAAAAAAACAACTTACAAAGTAGGAGCAGAGAGTTAAGCCATTCCTGTCAGATATTTGTCCAACCCTAGTTCAGAAACTTCCACTAATGGAGACCTGACAATCTTTGTAGGCAATCTATCCCAGCCTCTACATCTAGAAAGATAATTTTTCAAGCTCATTATTCTATGCCATGCCTACGCAAGACCTAGGGATAGTTTTTCCCTCTTTGCAATTGCCCCTTAGATAAATAAAAATCGTCGCTGTGTGTCCTTGTGAGGGAAGGCATTAAACAATACCTGGTTTTACACTTTCCAAATTAATTTTCCATCCGTGGTGTAATATTCATTGTCAGACCTGATAATATGTTCTTTTATAAAGGCAGTTTCAGTTTCTCTCCCTTACTAAGTACAGATAAAGACTTATAAGATTTACAAAGACTATATAAATTATATATTTATAAATTTAAAGATCAACAAAACAGACATAAAGAAAATATACAACAAGCTAGTTTCTACCCCTATAAATATAGCCTGCTTTTTAGATAACCAAATATTGAATTATAAAAAAGATTGAAATATAAAGCAACTAGGACAAACACAGACGTAGTGACTTCGGAAGACACCAGACTTGGAGAGGGCGAGTAACTCTCTGTACTTCTAGCAATAGTGCAACCATCCTCTCAGGGGTTTTCCACCTCCTTTAAAGGACAAACTCTACAAGGGAAGTGGAAGCCCAATCACTGTTTCTGTTCAGACAGTTTTCATCTGATGCCTCCATCAAGGTGACCAATTAATGTTAATCCAGAGGGCATTTTGTGTGATCAACCATTAGCGATGCAATCAACCCATTTCATGGCCATCTACCTCTAACACATTTTGATCATTATGAAGACGGATCATTCTGAGCTGCAAGTTAAAAGTAAAAAGCTCCTTACCTCACTCCCATCATCATCTAGACTCTCTTAGATATAATTACTGCCCAGGTGATAAGGGAGACTAAGCAGAGGGGCAGACTGAAATATGTCCCCAAGTGCCTTAAGTATTTTGGATCTTAATTCTTTAAAACCCCTTATCGTTTTAAAAATATTAGCTTTGCCACCAAAGGTGGGACTCATTTGGCGAAACACAGACATCTGCCCTGTAGAGGTCTCCATCTGAGCTAGTCATCGTGGACTCCTTTCACAGTCATAGAACCACAGAATCATCACAGTCGATGGAGCTCAAGTCGGTGGAGTCGCTGACTCCTAAAGCAGACATCGAAACCCAGTCAGAAGTCATGACCTCGACATGCTGGTATTGCTCTTTTGATTATAAAGGGAGCCTGGGGTAACTAGATCAGATGGAAATGTCTTAGCTTGATTAAAACTAATTCTGCCCCGTGAGTCTCTTGAGCAACTTTTCACCTCCGATAAAATCCATTGCGTTGCGACCCTTGCACGTTGTTCGCACTTAGAGAAGGGGATTTGTGTGTGCAGCAGGATGCACGTGAGGTCAGGAGGAATGAGAAATGTGCACAGGGCTGGATATCACGGATACGGATATCCCACAGGGAAGTGCATTTCTTTGCTTTATTTACTAGAAGAGCAGAAATGCTGGCAGGCTCCTTCTGCCGCTAGATTTCCTAGCAGCTGCCCAATGACCACGTTAGTGGTTGGTTAGGGCACTTACAGCACTCTCTAAATGTTTAATATTTTATTCCTCCCTTGAAGCATCTGGTGTAAGTCACTTCTGGAAACCGAACACTGGACCAGATGGAGCATTAGTCTGTGACATTCTGATCTGGTAATTCCTATGTTAATTTTCACAACAATTTAGATAAGCATTGGCCACAGAGCCCAATTTGAGTCAATTTTATTTTAGGAAAAGGACATCTTCCCCGCCTCTTCCCTTCCTATTGAGAAATATCTTATTTTTTTTTAATGGAGGTTTTCACAGCACAGTACCTGGAGAGAAGAAGGGGGCGTTGCAGATTTCAGGAGTCAAGACTTCGGCCCCCACTGCTACTTTGGACATACAATGAAAAGGGGAACATTTTTCACAGTTGTTCTCTGCAGATTCAGCAGATGCCTTTTAAACTTTTTACGAGCTTAAGTACTGCATGATATGTACCAGTAAATGCAGTGTTTAGTAGTATTACTGTCAGCATCGTACAGATGCCCGAAGGCTCCCTTATGAACCCCAGTTGCGTTGGCTAGTACATGGATACCATGGTACGGGGATATGGAAAAAAAATACTGTATTACAACATGCAATAGGGCAACATTTTTAGAAATAATGAAAATTATAGATCCAAATAGAAATGCCAATCCTGGTCATATCAGAGTCCAAAACATCCAGCACAAGTGATCATAAAGGGAAGTGATTTTCACTCCATTTCTGAATATCAGACTTCTTTCCATGTTGCATTGAAGATTAAAGGCATTCCAAACTACCAGGCCTCGTGAAACGCCACTCTGCAATACCAAAGTCTGCTATAAACTGCAGAAACACAGTCAGAAGGTTAGGCTGTGCCCCCACTTAAGGACAGTTTGATTGATCAAGGTCAGCTATATATAACACTGACAATTTTATAGCCACATAATTTTCTCTAATTAAACCTCCAGCTTCTATCTAGGTACATCTCCCTTATGTTGTTTTTGCTTATACATCCTTACGATGCCAAGCTGTGAAAAATTATATGGGTCATATAATCTCGGCGTTGTTCTGTTCTTACATTAACATATTAATTCCAAACAACATAGAACAAAAATATGAACAAAAAAATGTCATGACTGAAGTACTGTAGTTAGACTGAGTCCTTGCAGGCATTTTACAGATTAGCAACATAACAAATTATTAGTTCCTCTAAATATCTGGATCTGGCTAAAGAAACTAATCATATAAAACTGAATCATTAGCCTTTGGCAAACTGCCTCGGTTTCTGTTAGAACCGGCTGGTACAAGTTGAGAAATTGAATGAGTTTTCTTTTTTTTTTTTTTTTAAATAACACAGGAAAGTAGATAATTTTCCCCTGTTAATTATTATAAACTGAATAAGGCCTGAAAACACCCAGTAGAAATAGATTTGTTGTTTTCCAGCTGAGTTCGTGAAGGATTCCTTGTTGCTGTATGGCCTTTTAACATAGGTACTATGATTACGCTCAGAGGTTGATAGGAAAATTCATATGTCATCTTTTGGCCCTTTTTTTCCCTTGAAGTTACAGTGATGAAATGTCAAAGTGGTGACTTTGAGAATGAGCTTCACGGGGCTGCACCAGCAATGACCTATTCGTCACTGATTAAATGGAGTTTGCTGCATGAACTTACTCTGGGGCGGGTTTGTACCAATGAGGCATCGTGTTGAATAGAAAGGACACAAAGCTGTGTCACTACTGGTGACAGCAGACATGCAGCCATCCTTCCCATGTGGTGCTCTAGAGGTACAGCAGAGCACTCTGGAGCAACCAGAGGCAAATGCTACCCTTATACCTGACACCCGGAGCCCACAGAAGCCAAGCTTTAGGGGCAAGAGGGTCCTGCCATCTCTGTACACCTTATGAAAGAGGGACTCATTGCTCAGAGAGCTCGGACAGAGCATACTATCTCGCTGAAATGCCTCTTTTTCAGCTCCCCCCCTCACATCTGTGTGGCCAGAACAAGCGTTTGCCAGAATTGTTTTTCTGCTTCACAATAGAAACCAGTTGGACTAAACCCAGTCCTGTGAGAGTGCATCTGCACGGGCAGTCCTGAGCAGGGGAATGGCATCCAAGAGACTGTTTATCTCAGAAATGTCACTCAGAGAATTTTTAGTGTTACCTGCACACCCAAGTCTCTGATTTGCACTGAACTGAACATTTTGACTGCATTTTTTCACACAAAGAATTAAAGTATCATGAAATAAAGGCCTGGACCAGTGGAGTCTCATACAGTAAGTTTACAGTCTCCATAGCAAGCCCTCAAACCAGCTGTTCCAGCAATGGAAGTGACTGGGCATGAGGAAGGGGGCAGAGGATGCACACACACACAGACCTTGTATTTGGCATAAAGAAACATTCATATTGAGGGGTATGGAAAATCCAGCTCTAGGACTTTCTGCAAAATATGGCATAAAGTTTCTGGTTGCCTTGTCGGGCCATCCCATATGTCCCCCAAATCACCTTTGCAGTAGCAGCAGATTGCCACCAGACAGGGAAGGACAACCAGGGCAGCGGTGCAGGGAGGAAGTAACCTGCCAGGAGTGCTGCTCCTGGGGCAATAAATGCCCAAGCTGGGATGTGCTGGGTACTCTCTGGAGGCACAGGACCATAGACCGTATGGTTGCCTCTACCTGAGCCTTCCCACAGAGCAGGGAGGGAGAGGAGGCTGATGGAGGAGGAATTTATGAGGAGGGATAGGAAGGCAAGCCTGGAGCTGAAAGATACGGGATAAGAAAGATCCTCTTAGAGCACATCTGAGGAGATTGAAGGCCAGGGGAGAAAGAAATAGAGAATCTCAAGGGAACAGTGATAAAGCAGCCTGGTGAGAAGGATATGAATAGGCGGAGGTTATGGGAGGGGGAGGTTGCTGAAAGGCGATGAGAGGTGCCAAGAGGAAAGATACCTGGTCCTGACAAAGTGAGGACAGACAGAAGAAATGTTGTTATCTGGGACAGAGTAGCTCCCAAAATAGAACATAATCTTCTCCCCTATTTAAGAGTAGGAAATGGCAATTCCTATCTATAGACATGTTTTAACAACTTCCACATTTTTTCCTTCCCCCCCCTGCTGTCTCCATCAAAACCTTCAACTGTTTGAAGTCCCAATAAGTAAGTTCAAGACTATGCTAATATTCATGTTGAAAAATCAGTCACTGGGGGGGTTGGGGTGTGGGGGGGTGGAAATGCACATTTGTAACATTGTCTTCACCTGAACACTGGGGCCACCATTTCTGTAGGATGAGAGCTATCTCCTCTGAGCTGAAGTGTTTGTGAAGGTCATTGAAGTTCAAGGAGCAATCCATTAGTTAGAAAGGCCTGTTTTGGAAGAGTTCTGGCTGTTTTGCCAAGACAGATGATTTTTCTGTGCTGATTTCTGAAAGGAATAAGCCTTTGAGAAAATCATTAATTCCATCATGAATACAATGAACAATAAGGGGAACAAAGAAAAGGCAACATCCTGCTGGGTTCTCTGAAAGGGTATAGATTTCATTTTTCTTAAAAGATAATATCAGAAACATTACTGGGCAATTTTTACCACTTCTGTTGATTTCTACAAGTGTCAAAAGATGGATGTGATCTACTCAGTATGTAAGTGGGATTAAAAAAAGCTTCCTTCTTGCATCTCTTGGCCAGTTTGTTTCTCTGAAGCTGCCACTCTTCTGTTGCCATTGGAATTTAGTGAGCTAGATTTGCGGAGCCTCTTGTGTGTCTAAGTGGTATCACCAATCCAGACAACTTTCAGTGAGAAGGAGCATCCTAAGAAAGATCTGTTTTGTCATTGGAAACTGTAGCCCACACTGCTCTCCACCCATAAGTGATGAGTTTGAGAATGGCTCAAAAAACCATGGGACATCTATGCTCTATTTAAACTCCAAATCTATACTGTGTACAAACCACTGGACAAGCAAATACGTGCTCAGGTTGGATTCAGTTACGTAAGTTCTAGAGCCTAGGAGAAAGTGGACATGGGCTTCTCTGAAGAGCTTTCCTACCTGCAGAGCACATGGCTCACATGGTCCATGATACCTGGAGGCCATATCACATAGCAATGTTAGCCAGATAAGCCGAGTGACTCCCTACCTAGAAGGGCTCAACACCAGAGCTCTGCAGAGAGCTGAAATATAGCCATTTTCATCCCAGCAAAGTGGCTTTATGAAGCCTGGAGATGGGGTGCTGTGATCTCCCAAGCTCAGCCCAGTGCAGTGGCAGGAGGCAACGCAAAGTCTAGACTTGAAAAATGGGGAGTCAGAAGAATTTCTAGGTCTGCCTGCATCTGTCAGCCCCCAGAGAGGACCCCCTTGGTAGCCATCACAGCTGAAGTGTGTTTCCCCTCCTTTGAGAAGGAAACAAAAGGCTTGCTGCTATGATGAGCTGATGAACAAAATAACCTGTCTTGAAAATACGGACAGTCAGGAGCAAAAAGAGGCAAAAAATTTTCATATTTCTTTAGAAGCGCTGTGCTAATATAACACTTTCTGTAAAATTAAAAGAAAGGAAAATATGACAGGGCAGCAAAGCTTGATAAGCTGATATTAATGGTCCTGCCTCTTGTAATGATCAGAGAGGGAACTATCTAGACCAGGAGACTTATTAAGTCTTTGAGTATAAGCAATATCTCCTTGCAAGAGCAAAAGGTTCAATTAAATAATCTGAATGAGTTTTTGAAAGTTTGGCCAAGGTAGCTTATCTAAGGGAGACTGCCTCTGAAATGAGCCTCCAGGCCCCAGTGGAGTGTGCTTGGCTAAAAGCTAGCAAATTCCATCAAAATCATAGTATTACCATTAATGATGTTACTTTCTGGATTCTGGAGGACAGGGGATAGCCCTTGGCTCAGGAGGACCAGTGGTGGGATTAGCTGAAAAATTACTGCGTCTGTCAGAATAGTCAAGCTTCTAAAAATAACACTTGATGTTTTATTCGTATGGGTAAATAACTTAATTTCAAGTCCCTCCATGTTGTTCAGCTTCCAGCAAGGCTGGGATTTGCCTTCTGCCATTCAAATGACTCTTGTCTTCACTCACTCATACATGCCTCAGAAAGAAACCAGTCTTGCACCTGGGAAAACATAATCCAGGAGTGCAGCACAGACTGGGATCCACCTGGCTGGAGAGCAGCTCTGTGGAAAGGGACCTGGGGGTCCTGGTGGACACCAAGCTCAATAGGAGTGAGCAGTGTGCTGCTGTGGCCAAGAAGGCCAATAGGATGCTGGGTTGCATCACAAAGGGCGTCACCAGCAGAGATAGAGAAGTCACTATCCCACTCTACTCAGCACTTGTCAGGCCACACCTGGAATCCTGTGTACAGTTCTGGTCCCTACTGTACAAAAAAGATGTGGACAGGCTGGAGGGCGTCAAGAGAAGGGCCACGAAGATGATAAAATGACTGGGAAGCCTGCCATATGAGGACAGGCTGAGAGAACTTGGTTTGTTCAGCCTTGAAAAAAGGAGGCTCAGAGGTGATCTCATCACCGTCTACCAGTATTTAAAGGGTGGCTTCAAAGAAGTCACATGGAAAAGACGAGGGGTAATGGGTACAAGTTAATCCTGAGAAGATTCCCATTGAACATGAGAGGAAAATTTTTCACTGTGAGAACAGTCAACCATTGGAATAATCTCCCTGGGGGGAGGTTAACTCCAACACATTGGACACTTTCAAGACGCAGCTGGACTGGGTGCTGGGCCATCTTGTCTAGACTGGGCTCTTGCCCAGAACGGTTGGACCACATGATCCTTGAGGTCCCTTCTAACCTGGGATTCTATGAGTCTATGAGAAGGCAGTGCTGAAGGGAAACTATTAGACAGATAGGGGACTGCAGAGGAGTGGCAGCAGAGGGTGCAGAATAACCATGTGGTGTCCTTTCAAAACTGACTCTTTGAGCTCACTTATTTATTCTAAAAACAGGTAACTTTTTCAAAGTTTGTTGATTTATCCCCCTCTCCCCGCCCCGAGGTTCAGTTGTTAATATCCTGTGTATAACTGATGCATGAATTAGATACATTTGGTAAGTGATTTTTGTATTCTAATTTTGGAGGTATATACACACATCCCCTGCCAATCTCTGTACATATACCTAGGAGCCCTATACAGCCAATTACTTATATATTCCACCTGAACACCCAGTAAAGCCAAATGCTATAGCATTGGCAGATCATTCAAATTTCTGATAATTCTTTACATTTTCATCTGAGGGAAGAATGTGAGAGCTCATTACACATGCCAGACTATCATCTACTGGTTATATATCTGAAGTATTAGCTACAGTTCCCTGCGTTTATTTTCCTCCCTTGTAGTGCAGTTTTAATAAAGCCTCTCCAATATTACTCATGAGGCCTGGACAGGCAGAAGACACTGGAGAGTCTGGTTTTGTTTTGTTTGACTTTTTTTCTTTTAAACTACTACCCTTTGCCCTAGAAATGCCTTCCATTGCCATTAGGATGCTATGAAATTAGGGGCAGCAGGGAATCTCTTTGAGTTTGCAGTTTCAAAGAACATCAGCTCTACTGTGGTCATTATTTGCCTTTTTTTAATTAATAATTGCACAAATGTTGTATGGATTTGATGAAATATGCACATTCTCATATTTTCTTCAGTACCAGAGAAGCAATCATATGAAACGATAAAAACTATTTCCTTTTGATATGGGTTTAACTCTTGGAAAAGAGGGAAAGCAGTGAAGAAGAATAGGTTGGTAAAACCACAGTAAATGAAGAGAAGCATGAAAAAAAAATCCAACCAGCAGAAATGAGATGGAAGTAACCTGCATCTCAACTCATCAGAGGCACAAATGTTTCCGTGGTAAGAATAACCAGTATTTCAGGCTGTAGAATAACCTTCCAGTGCATTTCACGCAAACCAACACCTGAAGATATTTACAGCAGGACTGGACAAGACATTGCGCAGCAGGGGATACACAACCCAGATAACCTAATAGGTATTTTCCAATTCCAATGCTTGATGGTTTGGGCAGAGGAAAAACAAATTGTTTCAGCAAATACAATAAACATCTTACAATACCAAGCAATAATGCAGCAATTACTAAAGGTCATGACTGTAATTAAACAGCATTATATATTTTATTTCCAGTGCCTCATTTTCTATTAAGTTAGATACTAACCCAGCCGAGCTAACAGCCACCCTTACCTCTAAATTTTTTTTAAATCCTTCAGAGACTTTATCGCCAGAGATTTAGGCTCTTTTGTTCATGCCATGCTTAGAACTTGCATATTTTCACACAAGTATAACAATACATAATACATAACATCTTCTGCAATCTCAAGGTTAAAATTAATTTTCAATGCTTGCCTTGTTGTATTTCTAGCTGTATTCATTCATTTTTTTCACTGTATGCATGCTCATCTGAATCCTACTGGCTTGTCAAGTCCTCTAAGTCACATTTTGTTAATGAATCTCATCTATTACTGGAAGTACAGAACAAAATCATGATGCTAATTTCTTCCATCTAAATTCCTTCCTTTTAAATGTCGGGATGGGGACTGTTTTTCACCTGATGAGGTGTGAATACTCATTAGCAGACTTTACTGTATTATTCTGTCAACTGCTACTTCTGGCAATCGCATTTGTGCTTCTATTGTTCAGGATCTTGATTTCCAGCCCTGTACCTTTTTTCCTCTTTGTTTCCCTAAGGTTAACTTGCAGACGCAGATGGAGTTTTGCCCTGGTGCTGCAAAGGTAATTTCTGGATAAGAAAGCTTCCCACTAAAGCCTGATGAAGAAAAAAGTCATTAAAAATCCCCTGTGCAGAAGAGCTTTCAGGTAGTATGGAAAGTACCAAAAGGAGCGGAATGAATGGAGCCCATGAGTCCTACAATGTGGGATACATAAGCCACGTAGCTCCACGCTACCAAGACACCCATCACCTTTGCTCAGGCCCAGCAGCAGGGCTTCCAAGGAGGCTGTCAGAGGGCTGCTCCTTCTCTACATTTTGGACTTTGGAGCTTATCTCAGTCCTCCATGTGAATTTAGCCCAGAGCTATTTACTGGTGGAACTGATCCAAAGTGAGGATCAAATACCTGCTCTGAACAAGCAGTTCCTGGCTCAGTTTAACAGCCAGCAGTTTGGGCACCGAGCGAGCAGAGGCTTCCTACAGATGCTACGGATCAAACTCTTCCCAGAATCACAGTCCTAAGCCAGCCTGTTAGTCACAGCATGGCCCTGTGGTCTTTTCCCCAAAATACATCTTTTAACTCTCCTCTCCTCACAGTCATACTACTCAAAATGTTTTCTAAGTGGTCTCCAGCCACAGTGTATTTTAGGTTTATAATCTCCGTGTGTTAAAAAACATAATTCAGGACAGTCAGAGATGCCGAAACCCTGAATTCTCAGGGACTTGGCTGCAGGGACATTAAGTCAGCAGAGATCACAGAGGAAGAGAGCCAAAAATGTCAGCGACTATGAGATAAGGAGAGAGATGGGGCTGGGGAGGCTGCAGGAACACAGGCAGGCGGTGCAGCCTTGCAGTCAAAGCCGGGGATGGAGAGGCCCAGGTTGCTGTTCTCTGGCTTAGCTTGTCAGGGTGACCTTAGACAATTTCACCATATATTTTATGCAAAAGGGAAAAACCCTACACTGCCGTGGGTTTGGTGTGCATAGGGCACTGTGAGCAGCACCCCAGGCACTGAAATTAGGAGCACCTGGTAGTTGTGAGCCGTGCTGCTGGACCAGAGGCAGTAATTGCTAACTTGCACTGCAGAGCTAGCAGCATCGCACAGCTTTTAAGTTACATCAAGTACGGCAAATATTATGACTATTATTCTAAGCTATAGAAAAGCCTCCGCTATTTCAAATGTTTATCTCAGCTAAACGGAACCCTTTGAAGTCTTTGAATCACTGTTTCTCAGCTAAACCATGCAGACCTTCAAAGACATCCATGGGCTTGGGAAAGGGGAGAAAATGACAGCTCTGAGTTCCCCCTCTGCTTTTCAATGTTCACCCTATGCAATAGTTTTAAAACAAACTGCAGGATCCAGGACAGCTCAAGAGTTCAAGTTTTGCAACTTGAAATTCCAATGCATTGCCCTTCTATCTCGTATCTGCATTTCAAATTGTATTTACCAAGTACTTCAAATTTTTCTTTAGAGCAGGTTATTAATCTGACACAGGATTTTGCAATACTTGTGCATTCAAATTCCTGCGTAGCTTAGCAGATTGATCTGACCTTGCTATTATCCTTTCTTTAGGAGATTTATACAGCATTCCTACTTTGGAAAGATCATTAATTAGCATGCCAATAGGAAAAATGAAATTGCCTGCCATCTCCTATGTAAATGCTTCCCCATCTGTTCCTTTCTCATTTTCCCTGCATGCACTCTACCAAAGGTAGCTTTAGTTTTTATACCGCTCTTAGAAAATAGTACATTCTTTGTTGTGCAATTTAAATCTGTTAAATTGTGTTGCATTGTGAAATGTGGCTCTATTAAAGTAATATATGGTTTCATGCAGTCTCCCAGAATCTGAGCCAACTTCCAGCGAAGATGATGGCTGTGCTTTCCTTAACACCTATGGATTCAGTTTAAGGTCTAAAGAATCAGGTTTTGATATTTTATGTCTAAGAATGTAACCAATAATAAAAAAAAAAATAAATCTGCAGTTATTAATTAAGAACAACTTGCAGCAGGATTCCAGTAACAGCCCAGTGAACTCCACTGGAGTTTCCACATGGCACTGTAACACCCTCCACAGCTCTTTGCTCTGCTGTGTTAAGAGAATCACAGGCTTTCTCTTAGTCAAAAAAGCATCTATATGGAAGACTTTTTAAAAAATTGTTGGGGATGTTCAGATAGTTTTTCCCTGTATCCCAGATGTCTTACCACCAGTAGAGAGTTTGTAGGATGGCCTTGGAAAACTCAAATCACGGTTTTGCCCACGAAAGACAAGCCTACCCTAAATTTTTCAGCCCTCAGCCGGGAGGAGGCAGGCATGATGTGGCTCCACAGTGCAAAAGCCACTCTCTTGAATACAAAAGTAGCTCCCAGAACTTCATCTAATGATGAAACATTGCCAACAGCTCACAGCAGAGGGCCTTTACTGTGCACCTCCAGATTCAAAACATTTTGAACCTACTTCTTCTCATCCCATGTCTCAAGGACAATGTGGTTCCACCAGCTTGAGCTTGTCTCCCAGCTCCAAACCCTCAGTCGCCCAGAGGCAAAGCAGCTGCAGCAGTGAAGTCTCCCAGGAGGCCCCAGACAAGAGGACGTCTAGAAGGGTATGGTTTCCGTTTACCAAAAATGTTCATACAAAATCGCTGCTGTAGCTGCAGGACTAAGCATGCCATTTTCCCCCATAATGTTTGTTTGTTTTGCTGATGACCAAATGGGGAGTTGGGATGGGGTTCAGGAGCAGATACCATGGTGCCATCTAAAAGCAAACAGGAATGGAATGAACAGGAACTGAAATAAGGCTTGTTTCATGTTTGAGGCCACATACAGGTGAGGATGGAAGAACAGTGCTGTCATCTGTATGAAATGTGGTAGTGTGCTACTCCCGAGAGTAGCAGGTTGAGAGGCAAGCAGGACAGAAGCAACAGTTTGTAGGGCAGCTTTTCTCCAGACAGTTTCAAGTCATACACATGGTGGAGATGTTTTGTCTAGGAGACCAGACTAACTCTAACCTGAACTGTGTGTAGTGGAGGATCCTCCACTTCAACTGCTTTGTTCTACTGATCTGCTCCTACTGTGCTGCATCACCTGATGATCAGTTTTAGTTGTCATCTTTCTAAGGAGTCCCACTCTATGTGGACCACAAGGCACTCGAATGACACGAAATACTGTGATGTCATTTCTAAAACAAAATTTGGATAGGTTTTCAATCAGAATTTCATATCTGGATGTCCTTTGAAAGGCAGACATATTTTTCAGGGGCACGGAAAAGAGGGGGGCAACCCAAGGGCGGCAATACCCATTACATTTAAAAGCAATGATTTTCAACTAGAACATTATCATAAATGTTTACGATTTGGGAGCCCAAGATTTTGACTATCTGATCGCTTATCACTTCCCACCTAGGAGCTGAAGCCTTGCATGATCAACCCAACACACTGCAGAGAAGAGCTTTCCTTTGCAGTGTGGTCGTGTGCTGTATCTTTGCTTTAGATTTCCTCTTTATTTCAGGCTGCAAACTGTTTCCTGCTCACTTGTGTTCAACAAAGTTTTGCACTGCTTTTCCCATGAATTTTCTGGACATGGAATTTTAAAAAGTAATTAGCCAAATATATTATCAAGTTGTCTTACTCATAAATATCAAATAGTAACATAAAAGAAGCATATGCTGTTGTGGTTCTCCAACTGGGTACCAGATGGCAATACTAAGATTCAGCCAGACTCTGTGTTAGAGTGGGTTGGGAATATACCACTCAAATAACTTTTTCTTTGCAGTAGGAAACATGATTTCCAGAAAAATCAACATTTTTCATGGAAGACTTCCACTCACATATTTCAGCTTTTCATATCTGCACTACTACAAGACAACGCTTTGGTTTATCAAAATGAATGCAAACATCTTCACCTGGGTTCACTACACCCTGGTCTGTCATCATCCTGAGCTGCTGGAATAGTCTGTTTGTCTTAGCTCTGGTAGCCCCGTTTTTATTAGAGACCTATTTCTTAGGTGTCACAGTCTTGGCTACGGTTGATACGAGCACAACACCCACCTAACACCACACCCATGCATGCGTCCTCTGTGCACCAAGGATGGAGAACATGGCCTCTGAGCAGTATGTTCAATAACACATTTGAATTAAATCAGTGCAGCCATTAAAATTCACTTAAGCTTCTGAAAAAAAAACTGTTTTAAGGACACTGAGATATTTCCCTTCAGCCAAACAAAATATCTTGCATTTCAAATCAGAGAGATCAGAGATTCTCATTTTCCAGCCAGGTGTACATCACTGCCAAGAAAATGGGAAGATTCTCCAGTGTTTATACCTCATTACAAAAAGCAAACATACAAAATAAGCACAAACCATGAACTGCAAATGAAAAACTCACAATGCTTTTTGTAATGTGGTTTACAAGGTAACTGAGACTATTGCAGGGTGACATGTCGCAGTCACAGTGACAAGACTTCCAATCTTTGATGACACTCCTGACACGTCCAGGCCAGCCAGCTTACCTTGTCTGCTACCGGGCTCAGTAGGCAACTTTCTATCACATTATCCGAACCCAAATTTTAGTCCTGTCCTGGTTTTGGCTGGGATAGAGTTAATTTTCTTCCTAGGAGCTGACACAGTGCTGTGTTTTGGATTTAGTATGAGAAGAATGCTCTTAACACCCTGATGGTTTAGTTGTTGCTGAGCAGGGCTTACACCAGGCAAGGACTTTTTCAGCTTCCCCTGCTCTGCCAGGGGCACAAGAAGCTGGGAGGGGGCCCAGCCAGGACAGCTGACCCCAACTGGCCACAGGGCTATTCCAAACCATAGGACGTCATACTCAGTATAGAAACTGGGGAGAGTTGTCTGGGGGGGGCAGTGATCACTGCTTGGGGACGGGCTGGGCATCGGTCAGCGGGTAGTGAGAAATGGCATTATGCATCACTCGGTTTGTATATTCTTCCTATTATTATTATTATTATTATTATTATCCTCTGCTGTTTTATTAAACTATCTTTATCTCAACCCATGGGTTTTATTTTTTCCTGATTCTCTCCCCCATCCCACTGTGGGGGGCAGTAAGCAAATGGCTGGGTGGTGTTCAGCTGCCTGCCGGGTTAAACCATAACAAGTTCTTAAACTTACTGGGCAAAGTAATGGATTTGGATTGTTTTGTCATTACAGCGCGGCATGATGTCTTCATTTATTAACAACAGTTCAATGATTTTGAGTTTCCCGCCATGTTGAAGCCTGCAGAGTTTGTGCACTGCTCTGTCTGCCTTTCCCCGGGCAGTCTCTGCCTCTCTCACAGGTAACATTTTCTTAAAAGTTTAAGACCTCATTCATGTTATTTCTAACTTTTTGCAAGCTCTGGTTTCCCCGACTGAAGAGCTCTGTCAGCTCCATCCGCAAACAATGTCACACCAGGTTTCTCCTCTTTCTTATCAATGTTACAAGAAAGGAAGTTTCTGCTGCTCTTCATTATCATTTTCAGCTGCTTACTTAGAAGCTTAGAACTTTTCTTGAGTGTTTAACCACTTCCATTTTCTTTTCTCCCCTTCACAGGCACAATGTTTTGTTTTGAATAAGAAAGATCAGCAGAGAGTCTTTGTGAATTCAAAAACATTTCAAAAAAGGGCCTTACATTTCAACTTCAGTCCCCCTCGCCAAAGGCAACACTGGAAACTTCAAAGAAGGAGCTGCTATTTAAGTCCTTATGAATAGCCTTCGTTTAATGTTACCTCCCATTTCTCCCTATCAAGGCAAAGAAGAAAAGGTTTTCATTTTGCCGTGAAAAAATGATGTTTTTACAAGAGACTGATCAGGAAATGAGTCTGCATTTCTAGCATAGTTTTGTTCTGCGTATCCTTGATTTCCTAAAGTCCTTTACTTGGAGAACACAGCAAGTCTGACCTTGCCATCCCTCCAGGCCGGCTGCAGCTGTAAGACACTGCTGTGCGCCTACGCCATGCAGTGCAGCGACGAACATGCATTCTGCATGCAGAGATGTGATCCCAGATGTGTTGGGACACCACCCTTTAACCTACCCATGCAAATCTCCACTTTCCTTTTCACCCCTAAATACATGAGCCTTTGGTAGCTTTGGACCCTGGAATCCTCTATACCATAAAGCAGCCTGCTTTCAACAGCTTGCTCTCAACAAATAAAACATATAGGGAAAGCGTTACTGAACTTTCTGTATTCTTGTATAAGTAGAAACCGATTAATCTGATTTGCAAAGAACAGGGAACATCAAGTAATCTCAGATGGTGTTGACAGATTCTCCAGACCATCTCTAGAATCACTACGCATCGTGTCTCGCTGCGAGCCCACCCGGTCAGCTCTCATGAGACCCCAGAGTAGCCCTGGAGGGAGAGATCAGATCGGTACTGCTGCTACATCAGAATAAGGGTGTTATATGGTGTTTTGTGCCATCGGTTCTCCCAGGTTGTTCTCTGGGTGTCTCATGAAGAAACAGCAAAGCATCCAAAGATACTGAAGTAGTACAGTGTCACCTTCCCTTCATAACTCCACAGTGGTTTTGCAGAAGTTGGGAGTAAAGCTGAGTTCTCCTGAATATTTTGGATACATATGCAAATAGCACTGTGTAGCACCTGATAAAAATAAGTAGCATATTTTACATCTTATATTTTATGGTTGTCTTACCAAGTGTTTGCATTTGGAGCGAAAGGTTGCATTTCCAGAATAGCACAGCACAAACTTTCAGTCAAACGTGACTTCAGCACGTATCTACAAGAAAGCAGAGGCCATTCGGACTGACACCAAAGACGGAACACCAGCACTCCAGACGTGAAAACTTCCTTTAACAAACTCATGTGCCTGGCTTGGCCACAGAGGAGGACACATTGGCAACTTGGACTCCTCCATTAGAGCAGCAGGGTGAAGACACCTAAAAGATTACCTTCTGCATAGAAAGTACAGGAGTGATTCGTGCCTCTCTGCTTAAATCCTCCACACTGAAACATGGTGAGGAAAGAGTAGAGACCATCTCTACTTCTATTTAACAGGCTGGGGGGTGTAGTCACAGTGTCCAAGAGATCAGTTTTATGCCACACACACAAGTTATAGCAGAGGAAGGAGACTGCGAGGGGCACTCACTCCAGGTGCTTCAAGAGTGTCTGTAAAATCCAGCATCATGCAGCGGGGCCGCCCGGCACAGGCACTCCTGCAGGTAACTGGGAGGCACGCAGGGGAGATGCAGCAGGGGAGATGCAGCAAGGGAAAGGCAAGTTCCCCTCCCCAGTCTGGGGACTGGGACAGTCGGTACCAGATGCCAGTGGGTTCAGACCCCGGGTACACCAACAGCCTCTGCAAAACCTATGTCTGAGCCTGGCCACGTGCCCTGCTGGTCCCGATCTCCTGATCTGAATTCTGGCTTGACTGCGGACCTATCTCATCCTACAGACATGTCTGGAGACCTGGCCTGTTGGCAGGCCCTGGCTACCGTCCCTGGACTAGCTCTACTTGCCTTGCTCTGCCCTGCCTTGCCAGCCTCGTTGGCTCCTTGGACCCTGGCTGGCCTTCCCTTGCTGAGAAGACCCACTTTGGCTCCTCCCCAACATACCCCCTTTAACAGGATCCCACAGCCCCCCCTCCGCTTAAAACAAGGGGTGCACCACTTCAGGGTGGACTCAGAAATTATCTAACAAGGTACAAAACCAGCTTCTGCACCTCAAAAGCGCATTTCTAGATTTCCCAACCACCTGGCAATTCAAACAGCTGTTTACATAAATGCCACCACGGTAGCATGACATAAAACCACTTACATTTGCTTCCTGCCTTCAAAACTACCTCAGCAGCTTTAGAAATTCACCTGCCTACCTCATATTCAAAGAAAACAATCCCGAAGGTTTAAATGTTGTATTTAAACTGAACATTTTGCTTTATTTCCCCTTTCAAAAGAAACAATAGATGCCAGAAGAAGGAGCACGCCAATTTTACATCACAAAACCTCCTCTTGCCTGCATTTCAAGGACAACTAGAAACAGCCTGGACCCTCACTGACCCCAATACTCAAAGGCTGAAGAGAACAATCACAGCCCTGAAAGAAGACCAAGCAGCTGAACAACAAAGAACCTAGCAAGTATAAAATCAAACTCTTTTTCATAACGGTCACATGTGAATCAGAAGCCTTCGATACTCATAGTGATGCCTAAATTCCCTTAAGCATTTTGGCCCGAGTGGGGAATACTAAAAAAGTGTTCAACATCACCTCAAGAGTCCCTGAAATCCTTACATCTCGCCAGACTCGCTGCCCACTTCATTGTAGGGCTGCAATGAATTTAGGATGAGGGGGCTCAGTATCATCAGGAGTATCATAGAAAAAGCTGCTGGTTTTAAACTGAACTGAGGTCAGGACGTGTTATTTTATTTCCCTTTGAGTCAATGGTGCCTAAAAAAAGTAGAAATAGCAATACAGAACTAGTAGGGTCTTGCATTCGCTACTGTATCCTTCAGGTGCTCCAGGGAACTTTTCTTGTTCTTTAACTTTTTTAATATGCAAAAGTGCTATTATTTAGCAGACCGATAGTTCTGCAAACAAGCTACTCATCCAAAAAAATGCAATTACTTACAGAAAAGAGAATTAATGGTCCTTATAATTTTGCCCACAGCCCTTTCTGAAATTAGAGCCTGTGGACTGGTTGTCATGTAAACATGTACCAGGAGGCACTCCTCGCCATTAGGTACTACCGTTGAAAACAACAAAAAAAAGAGGACTAGAGAAGAACAAAGGGCCATGGAATGAAGCGACTTCCCAAGGATAGCTGCAGATCAGAGGCCTCCTGCAACCCAAGCCTGCATCTTCACTGCACCCTTTCTTTGTACCCTATGTAAAGACACATTCTGAATTTTGAGCGGTTCTTTCATTCTAACATCATTATTGGCAACTGTTGAGAAGCCCAGGGCACAATCTGTTCCCACTGAACTTTCCTTAATTGTCACTAGAGGTAGTCTTAATGAATTGCCTAAAGATGTCAGCAAAAATGAGAGAGAGGACTACGGTTCAATGAGGTTAAACTTAAATTTTATCTGCGCTCTTATAAAGGATCTGAGAAAGACAGAAAGGTTCATTCTTGGTTTTACACTTTTTAATTAAGCGTGGCTTGAAAAGCATCTTGCACCACCCCTTTGAGTTCCTCATGCATTTACTCTCCAGGCTGAACTGAGCTCGCAAGAGAGGTGGACAGTTTAGGGGACAGCAGAAAGCCAGCTGCCACTTACCAGGGCAATTTAAGGAGGGGCAGAAGTTTCCCCTCTCTCCAGAAGCCCTCCAAGCCTCACAGTGAGCAGCCTTAGAGGCAGCCGTAATGATGCAGTGCACGGAGCAGCGGGATGGCAGCGCCCGCTTGCTTGTAAAAGGGTGGGGGGGGAAGAAAGATGAGGAAACAGGGTTTCTGAGGAGGATCAGAACTGTGACTAACGGAGGCTAAGAGATCCAAAAGCATTGAGTCATGCTGTGGAGACAGGAATTCTCAATCATCTGCAGACAATTTTATAGCTAGAAAAATAGATCCTAAACAGGTTAAACTACCCACTGCGACAAAAGGAAGCACTGCTTGAAACCTGGATAGCTCATTTTCTCTCTTATACCTGTTACTTTCACTGGTGTCTAATCAGTATTTAATACTCTACCAAACAGGGCAGGAATAATGCTTTTCTGCCTCATATCCCTAGGCAGGGTTGTGATTAGCGATGTTTTCAGGTTTCTGACACATTCATTTCATTAACATGAAATAGCATTGCATCTTTCATTTGGAAGTGCTGTTTCTAGCCACAAGGGCTGTGAAGAAAATCTAAAATGTGTGAGCTAAGCAAAAGCACTGAATTCCTCCTCAATCTATAGATGGCTGTGAAACAACAGAGGAGCAGGAGGAAGAGCGAGATCTGTTCTGGTCTCCTCAAGAGATTCTCAGCCATGAACTTTAAATAAACCCTGAATTGGGACAATCACTTCATTAACTGTTTCCCTTTTGATGACTTCTACATGAAACCAGCAAGTATAATTATCATACAGCACCTAAATCCCTTCCTGGCATTTTTTTTGAACCAAACGCCCTCTTTTGTGTTAAAACTCACCATTTCCACTATGCCGACTTCCGTAAGGCCATACGGACTGCATATGCCAATCCCATGTAATGCTAAAACCAAAAAAGGCAGAGAGCATGACACAGCATTTAGCATGGGACTGGGCTTGCAGACTGATGCCCAAGTGTGACCACACTAGCCTCATCTCTTGAGTTCCCACCACAGACCATGGAGATCCAGTCAATGCAGCTCACGGAGTTTTGGGCATTGTTCAACTGATGAGACACAGATTTCTGTCTTAGGGTGATGTGAACTCTTCTGACTCCACTAATTTAACCAACAACCTCCACTATCACGGGAACTTAGTAGGCTGACTCACATTTAGATGCCTAATGCTTAGATCCCGTTCTTAGGGCTTATTTCAGTTGCCTAAACACAGGTGATGGTGCCATCCAAAAAACCATAAGGTGCCAGCAGAACTTGAGCTGTCTCCTGTGAAGGGCTTGTTTTTCTGAAGGTGGACTTTTCCATTCACTGTTTAAATAGCCTATGACATTCCTGAGGCACTAGTATCAAACTCATCTGTTTGATGTTTAATTTAATAAAAACAATGAAATGACCTTTTTCAGCTCTCTTGGAGCTGTAGCCAAATGTTCTCCACTGGGTGGAGTAAACGCCAAACTTCTGCCCTGAAATTTTCAGTCTAGCTTCTCTGTGAAGCACAAGCCAAATACTTTAAAAATAATATTGTTTGTCATGTTGGCACTTTTTTCTATAATGAAACCCCATTCACATGAGAAAAGAATAAAGCCAAGGGTCTTGCAGCCTAAAACCAACATCAAAATACAGTAAGTACAAATAAAAATCTTAATAGGAGATTATTTTTCCCTATGGTTCAATTGAGTTGGCAACTCCTTAAAGTGAGCAACTGAAATAACACCTACTTCCCTCCAACCTGGGCACTGATGAATGGGGATTTCAAAAGCCCATTTCGGCCTTCTAGACGACTGTGGGCAGGCTGAGCACCAGGCTGAGGACCAGCAGCTGTGACATGGCTAGAACAAGCTGATTCCCTGGTCTTCAACCACAAGGAAATGTTGCCCAACCTGCCAAACTATGTGCTGCAATGATATGTGATTAGGACTATGTGGGACTCCATTGAAAGTGAAGACTGAGTGTTCCACATCTGGAAAATGCCTGGCACGCTCTGGGGAGCTATAAAATAACTTGAGATTGCTGGAAGGGCAGTATGCTTCTTTGTTTCCTTTCTTCTCCTCCTGTGGTGAACCTCGTCTGGGTTGGGGAGCAAAGTGTCTTTTAATAATAGTACAAACCTAAAGAGGAACAGGCTGGAGGAGGTGGCCAGACTCACAAGTAATGGCAGAGATAATTAATTATCTGGGATTATCAGAGGTGGAAACGACTCTGTGGCTGATGAAGGCAGGTCTTATATGATTCAGGGCTTCAAATGGGGAAAAATGTTAGCTCTCCCCATTTCCTTGACCCTGATGTGATTGGGAAGCTGTTCCCAGAGCCATAGCTTCTCTGTAGCTCCCTAAATGTGGTACCAGGGGTCACAGACAGGGAAAACACCAAGAGCCATGTGTGGGTACAGTGGCGTGGAAAGAAGGCTAAAACTTCCTCAGCTCCTCCTGGAAATCTGTGCCTGGTTATTAGGGACTGTCACCAGATGGTGGTGGGACACTAGGGGTGGGATTCAACTTGCAAATTAAAGTACCTAAAATTACAGACCTACATTGGCCTGAAAGCATCTTTAGTTCTCTAGGCACGATTGACTATATTGGCCAGACCTGCAAAGGACATAATGGGAGTTTAGACAGTCATGCAGACACTGACATTTAGGGTGTCTTAATCTGTGAATTCAAGCCACCTCCATCACTTTATAACACTACGAAGGGGCTGACATGGACACGACACGCAGCAGCTGTTCAGAGCAGGCAGCCTGGAAGGCTGCAATGACCAGAGAACTACCCTATTTCCCAATTCCTGTAAAAATTCTGGGAGAAAATAGAAGACCTGTTTAAAATACCTCTGTATAAAAAGACTGTATTTTTTATTCCATCCACATCATCACATGGAAAGGATACATGGTCACATTTAGCCCAGTTACAAACAACAAATACCTATTTAGCATTTCTTTTTCAAAAATATTAGCACTTAGACCACAGCAAAGGAGCTACATTGCATCTGTATTTTCTTCTTTGGTTTTGTTCTCCCCAGTATGTTTTACAATCCCTGTCTTTATTGGAAGTCGTGTGGTGGATACAGGGGTGTTGGGGGAAAGTTTAATGACCATGCATGCAGGAATTCATATTGGATACTCCTTTCTGACCTTAATGTCTATAAACAAAATTATATTCATGCTGAATTATATGGTCAGCTGCAGGATGGGGAGGCCAAAAGTTGACCTACTCTTTGGGACTTCCAAAAGCAGTTGACTTTGAGGTTACTTCTCCTATAGGTAATTGCATCTAAGGTGTTTCCTCTTATCTTCGAAAACCCCTTCGTTTACTTGCAGGACAATCTACATCTGCAAGCTGCAAAATGGATTTGATGCTTACATATCGTTTTCGATGGAAAATCTCCTGTCCCACTTTTCAGACATTCTTACAGAAATGTAAAAAGAATATTCAGAGAACGCCTAAAGTCCACAGGATTAAGGACTGTCAAGTACATTGCTTAGAAGGTATAAGTCCTATCTATGTGCTAAGGATTTTATGGTACTTTCATGAGAATATTTGCACTGGCAGTCAGGGCTGTCTCTAGGGTTTAGCTTTTTTTCTCTTTAATAATAGCTAGGGAGGTAAAATAACTGCCAGTTGGGATAAGAAATTGAACCACTGCCTCCCCAGCTCTCTACTGTCAGTTTAATTGAATTCATTGCGCAACCTTTAATCTGACATCCTTTGCACGTAACACTAAATTATTTTACTAACCCTTTAATTATCAGTGTGTACAAGTGCTGGTGACTTGAGCACCACGACCATGCATCACACTGCTCCCTGGGGATGCCACCATGGGGCAGGGAGATCTGTGACTCGGCGAGGCTGGAGGGAGAGATGGGAAGGCGAAGCAGGGCAGCTGGCTCCCGGGGACAGATCAGCCGAAGGAGGTAATGGATATAAGGAGAGCAGAAGATTGCAGCAGGCACACAGGAAGACTAAGCACTCAGAAAACTGGGCAGCATTGGAGCAACAGGCAGAAAATAGGGAAAGTTTTGTTAACAGCAACAAGCTGACAAACAAAAAGCCTGACAGGCATGATCTTGGCTTTAACAAATCTCACCATGTTGGGTGCAGGACGAACAGGGAAAGCAAATGATGCAGCCCCTGTCCTGATGAAATGACAATCTGCCTTTAATTCAGACACACATACATGAATATGGAAAATACCTTCTGTGGTTCGGCACTCTACAGCCTAGTAAGGGTGAGTAGGGAACTAGGACTCACAGTGGTGTCTGCTGGAAAGAGATGTATTAGGCTAATCTTGCAACACATCACATATTAGAGGAAAAAGATAAAGAAAAATTAAAGGGAAAAAAGTTTCAAAAAAGTATATAATGTGTTATTTTTAAGAAAAAAAAATTTAGAAAATATCTAGAAAAATCATAGTGAAATAGAAAGTTTTCTTTTCCCCCGCTCTT
>NW_009260479.1:4978379-5037151 GCF_000687185.1 Egretta garzetta | reverse complement strand
CTCTTCCCTGCTCTTCCCCTCTTTCTTCTGTCTTCCCTTTTTCCTCTCCTTCCTTCTTTTCCAGTAAACCTGAAAGAATGGAAAAAGGCACAAACCCATCCTTCTTTTCTCACCTGTAGAAGTGACAGCAGAGAGAAAGAAAAGGAGACCAGAGAAGTGGAACAAGAATACTGTGGGAAGTTTTGAAAAGGCTTAAACCTTTATGGCCAAATCCAGTACAAAGGATGGGAAAGGGAAGGAAAGAGAGGAAATTTCTTCTCCATAACAGTATGCAAGTCGCTTTCTTTATATGTTTCCAGCCTGTATGAACTATTATTCTCTTTGGAGACAAAAATAAGGCTTAATTTACTAATAAAAGATAGCAACCCTGCTAATATTATATCTGTGTTTTATTACTGTGAAGCAGCATTTCTGTGATACCAAAGAGTAATTTTCCATAGTGGATTATGTATTGGATGTTTCTACCTCCATCCAGAAGGCCAGTTTGCTTGCAGATGAGGAGTAATGCACCAGACAATTCCCAGATTGATAGAGCTTTTAGGGGATGCAATAACGAGGAAGGATTGCATTAACTCGGCACCATTCAGACTCTGAAACAGTTTATAAAGTAATACTGGGTTGTGAAAGAACAGAAAAAAACATCCAAAGTCCAAATCTGTCCTGCATGTTGCATACATATGAAAGAAGTTGGGGGAAGGAGGAGCTAGCAAGTCTTCTGGCCTGCTAGTGCTTATGTCCAAATCCAAATGGAGAAAACACAAAAAGTCACCATGAGAAATGCAAGGTCTCAGAGTCCAACTCTTCAGGGCAGGGACCATCTGTCTGCCCTGCATTTGTACAGAACCAAGCCTGGCGGGGTCTTTGTTAAAAAAATTAAAAAACGACATTGCCTTTTTAGTTGAAGGGAATTTAGAGGCTGTATTTTGGGAATATAGATAGGTAAACAACGACTTTGGCTGCTTTATTAAGTTAGCATGCCCATGGACTAATGGTTCTGGCAGCCAAGATTTTCCTGTTCTGGAAGCATCTGCATTTAACCAAAGGACATGCCATTTACCGGGACTTTAATGCCCTATAATAATACAATCCAAAGTACAATGGTGTTATTGTCTTTTCCAATTCTAATTAAACTACCACTGCCTAAGTACCTTGCTTGACCACAAATTGCAGATTTCATCCTTCTCAGCTGTTACTACCAGAGATGGAGAGAACTAGAAGAAAATCATCAAAGAAATGAGATCTGACATCCATGAACCACAGAAGGAAAACTAAAGGGTTGTATAGTCTGAGATGCCTTTATCTACCTGCCAGCTCCTTTGATGAGCTCGCTCAGAGCATTTACACAGAACTGGGACTGAAGGTTTTGTTTCTTAAACATCCCCTTCACTAAAGACAGACTTTCTCAGTGCAGTTCCCACTTGTGCCCTGTGGCATAAGGGACATGTTCATTACCAAAGGAAGAGGGAATGAAGGAAAAAACCTCCCGCTGTCCCAATCTGTATTTAAGACCCACTGGTCGCCTTTAGCATGCAACTGCCAGAAATGCTGTGAAGTTTATCTCATTCTCCTCCCATAGAGACAGATGCTGACCATCAGTTAATGCATTCAAAGACATTAAAAATTATGGGCACTATATTAGAGTTGGAGTATAATTAAAAACTCCAAATAAGTGAAAGAGTTCATCCTTCTGTTGCAAATGGCCAACTTTGATGTTGGTTTGAATACAATCAAGTATCTTCAGGGCTTTGGAAGTCACGAAGTGGAAAATGTATTGACCAGCAATGTGACATGGATTATAAACATCTTAACAGAAGACACAAGGGTGAATTTGTCTCACCACAATTCTTGGAATAGACAATACAATTATGTTGAAAGATATAAAGTGCGCTCATGAAACTTACTTTTTAAAATGGATTTACAGTTTAAGGACAAACAAATCTAACAGAAAGGGCCAGCTAATCCAAATGGAGTAAATCCAGGCTGGTAGACAAGTCAACTTAAGATAGCTGAACTTTGCCCATGCAGTGCAGAGGGTGTACGGCAGAGCTCTGTACATCACGCTGCAAGACAGTGGAGCTGCCGAGGTGAAGCAAATACAAATGCTGAAAAGCCCAGTATTTGGCAAATCTGGCAGGAGACCAAGTATGGAGCAAGAGGGGTCAGATCCTCCTCCGAGCAGCTGTCCAGAGACAGCCTGGGTTCCTCTGGTGCACACAGAAAAAAGCACTCCACGCTTCAAATGCTCTGTCTGCACAGGGTGAAATCAGGTGTTCATTTTTTGTTTCCAAGACATGCTCGTTCTTCCTCTTCAGATATTCCAGTCGTGCTGTCAGAGCAAATCTGTCTAGTCAGGCCTTCTGTCGGTGGGACCAGAGGTTTGTGCATTCTGGTTTCACATTCTTTGCACCTTTTTAAGTTGAAGTAGACAAAATAATAAGCCATCAGCAATGGCAGGCTTAAAACGGCGCATCATCATGCTCTCAATGTAATTATTTCATCAGACAGAGGGATGCTAACTGAGCTGATAGGTGTGCAGTGCATGAAGATGAGCCTATCACACAGTGTTTTGATCACATTTTACCCACCTAAGAGCCTGCTGTGTGAGTTTTAGAAGTTCTTCTGAATGCCTGTTTCTCTGAAGTGGAACCTGCTGTGGTTTGTTGTGGTTTGCCCAGTTGTTTTCTTCTTCCAGAAGGAATCCTTTATTTTTGCTGGAATAAGACTACGCTAGGATTTTTATGCAAAATATTTCCTCATCACTAATCCATGAGGCATGAAGTATGACTCTCCAAATTAAGCATCTGCCATAATCTCTGGTTTGAGTTACTTTCGATTTTTTTATTGAGCTCATACTCTGAATGCAAAAATCATAAGTCATATCCATGCATTCATATCAGTGCCACAACCACTTCTGTATCTTGACCACTAAGTGTTATACAAAACTGGTCTAAGAACGTCCTCTACAAGAGCAACAAAACTTAAGTAACATAAGAGATCAGAAACAGAAAAAAAGAAATTGCTCCCTATTTTAGAGGAGGCACAAACTACTCATCTTGTCCAAACCACAGAAAGAATTTCATGTTGGAAGTAAGGACTTCCAAGTCTGAACCAAGAAAGCACTTTTCCTCCTTTATCTTTTTTTAAGCTTTCTCCACTTTGTTTCTAACAGAAGATATGAGGTTCGACAGTCAAACCCGAGTAGAAATAAATACATCACTGTGACCAAAGTGCTTCCAATTTGACGGGTGTATTTTTCTGACCAGTTGCAGATGGGAAAAAATGCCAAGGCCTGCACTTGTTTTGATCAATAGCACTGAAAAACCTCCTAAAATCCTTCTTTAATCTGAGCATGCCCTTGAATGAAGAAAATACAATAAAAGAGGAATCACTTCCTTCTGTGAAGTAGCCATGAAATAATGTTCTTTATTGCCTGTTCGACCAAAGGAGATTGTGACCTCTGTATCTCAGAGTCCGTTTGGGTACTTCAGGCACTGTGTGTGTTAATGTGTCAGTCAGACTTTGTGTTTAAATATTTGTCAGGCTCAAAAGTTGTATTTTAATAATAATAAAAACAACAACAAGAAGCATCAAAATGAGAAGTTTGGGGTTTTTTTGTTTTTTCCAGAAATGGGAATCCAAAAGCTTAACTGTGTACATTGAGCACAACCAAGCATCTTTGTTTTTAGATACCAAAACACAAGTATTAAACTGTGGCTAGCATTCAGCCATATTAAAGCACAAGCTTAACAGAATTAAGCACAAACTTAAATACTGTGCATCTCAATGGGACGGAAGCCCATTTTCAGAAATAAGTAATTTCCTTAATTGGGTTTATGATTACAAATGCATGTTATAATTTCATGATGTACCAAGCTCAAACTACGTTTGGGAAAGGCACAACTGCCTGAGTTATAGTGTATTTGATTTCATAAATACCAACTTCACTCAATGCATGTGGAATATATTTAGCAGGCTGAGAACTTCACCTGATCAATGATGAGCATGCAGTAAATCAGCAAATCAATCAATGAGACCAGCAGAAGCCCCTTCTGTAATGAGGCTTTATAGAGATTTCTGTTTAGTGATTTATATCTCAATATCAAATTGTGACGAAAGTATGGAGTTCAGATCCAGGCTTTAATGTATAAAGAACTAAGGGTGTTTCTCATAGCTATGCTTAAGTTTAGAAGAAATGATTGAGTGCATGACCCAAATCCATTGAGGCTTTCTGCTTTCAGCACTCTGAATCATTTGTCCTTCAAGGATATTAAATTTTATTTGTTAAAGTTTACTAGTGAGCGAATGACAAGATCTAATTTATTTCCACATTTTCAAGCTCATATTTAACTTTTCAGAACAGCATACAATTTCTGAAATGGAATGTATTTCAATTTCAAACAGAATTTGCACCATACAAAGATCTATGTTGCATTATGCATTTGTTTCCTCATAAACAGGCATGTTAAGAAAGGGACATTCTACAAATGGAATTAGTTTTCTATCTTTAAAATGCCATAAAAACTCCTCACTTTCTCAAAGTTTAGTCAATATTGTGGCCTGCAGCTAGGACCAAAAGAAGGACAAAACCGATTTTTTTTTTTATTTACTTATCAAATAAAATATTTTTGATCCAAACCAATTTTGGATCAGAACAGCTTGCTTTTTTTTTTTTTCCACCCTGAAAACAATGTATCCATTTCAGTGGATGCTGAACTCACCAGGGACTAGTGATGCAGCTTTCCCAGAAAACCTCTCTCTGTAAGACATCTGTAAGATGCAAATGATCTTTAACCCTGATAATTATGAATAGCATATTACCTACTAAGAGCACAAATATACCATAAAGTTCTTTATATTTAGCCTCATACCTTCTTTGTATATATAGGGGGGGAAGAAGAAAGACTTCTGTCCCTGGGTGGGAGTGTGAGGTTAGATCTTCATCTTCACTGAAATATTGGCTGTGACCTCTACACATTTCAGCAGGCAAAGACTGCAAGTGCTGATGATTCTCCAACACCCTTCAAGTGTCCTACTACAAAGGACAGTTAACTTCTGCCAGCGACTGGGAAAAAAGACACGTATTGTCTCAGCACAGTCCACCCCTGCATCCCCAGACTTGACACACATGGGTGCTTGGACTGGGAGTCTATTTTGGGGACTTCAGGTATAGCTGTTGTGAGTTACTCTTATTTCTGAGTTTCAAACTGGCTGCATTTCATTTCTTTTCTCTACCCCTTTTGGTACAATTTTCCCTTCATAGAAGGCACCATATCTATGATCACTGATACCATTAGGACCAGGATTTCATTCACCATCTTTGGCACCACACAGTCCTACTCATGCACATCCACCCTAATGCTCACAGGCAGCTGGCACTGAACAGAGCTAATTATCATCTGGAATCCTGCAGTGCAAACTGCCCTCGTTAAATTATTTCAAGTCATGTTTACTATTGGGCCTAATATTCTGTATTATGCTATAGTAGTATATATAAATATTACATGCAATATAATGCATATAGTTGCACTGAACTTTGATTTTTTTTTTTAGTTATGTCATTAAACAGTCCTTGAGCATCAGGAATCGACGACTGCAGGTTTGCTATATGCTATAATCTGAGACACTGAATGGAAATAGCCAGGGAAGAGTAAGGAAGAACCCGACCTTTTTGCAAGGATGCACCTGGGGAATTGCAATCTTGCCCTAGATTTGAGGACGGGCGAAGAGTGAGTCACGGAAAATGGAAGCTGCCTTTGTCAATGACTTGCCCTTACATCACAGCCCCGGTGACTGCAAGAATTCCTGAGTGGTGGACAGCGAAAACAATTATTAAGTTTCTCCAGTGCTATTAAAGAGCATCACCAGTTTGGGCATAATATACTTAATCAGACAAGGTCATATTTCTGCTCTCAACCATTTCAAGCTTGTTCCAATGCTTAATTATTCTTATAATCATAAAGTTTTTTCCGCTAATAAACCTAAATCTTTCTTACTGAAAATTAAGTCCATTCATTCTTGCTCTGTTTCTGACTCCCTGATCTCCATTTCCTAAGAAGCTCCTCTGCACTGGAGATGCTTTGACATCCTCCCATTTTAAATCAAACAAACTCAGCCTTCCAACAGGGTTCTTTTATTTTACTATTTTATTTTATTTTATAAATCTTGTCATTCTTCTTGCTTTACTCTGGATTGCCTTGGATTTGTGCATATCATTCTTAAAGTGTGGCTCAAAGCACAAAAAAGTATAACTATTCCCACATCCCGCTCATGCTACTCCTGTTAATACATCCCCACATGAAATCCCCTTACATCTTTACAACAGCATCAACAACGCCCGTGTAGTTTACGATCTACTCTAACAGCAGGTCCCTACGTGCGCTGCAGCTGCCCAGTGAAATATTTCCCCATTTTATATCTCTGCATTTGATTTCTCTTCCTTCAGTCTTGTAGTTAGTATTTGTGTTTATTTAACTTCATTTAAATTATTTTAGGCTATTTGGCAAGCATATCCATATCCCTTTGTATTCTAATCATGTACTTCAAAGTGTCTGTAACCCATCCCAGCCTGGCATCATTAGGAAACGTTAGAAGGGTACATTATCCTCCATCATCCGAATCACTGAAAATATTGATGGCAACGACAAGGCCCTGCGCTAGATGCTTGTGCAAATTCCTGTGAAATACTCTCCCAGCTCAAAAGCAAACCTTTCATAGGTTACTCCACCGCTTTTCAAGCAGCTCTACAGTCATTTCAAGTTGATTGTACCCTAATGCATTTTTCTCTACACCGCTTTGGGAAATGTCATTTGGAATGGTGTCGAAAGCCCTGCTAAATTCACGATATATCACATCTACCACTTACTTTTTATCCACTTGGCAGTTCCTATCCTTTTACAGGGATGACACAATTTATACTTGACAAATCCGCATGGTCTATTTTTATCTCCCTATTATGCTCTACAGGCTTATTAATGGGTAGATCCATTCTCCTTTGGGCTACAGGAGTCAGGTTGACTGGTCAACCATTCTCTTAGGCTTCTTTTTGCCTCCTCGTGTTTCATTCCCCAAGTACTCACAGGCAATTTTAGTTGGGCACTCCTGAACGAAATGCTTTTCACTTATCTATGTATTTTGTAGCTTTTTCTCCTCCCCTGTTTTCACCTGGTCACCCATGTCCTTGTTAAAATTAATTGCTTTAATTATAGACTCACAAATTTCTTTCAGAAGAACGAAACAAAGTACAATAAAAATTTCAGCCTTTCCTTAGCCCTCTTCTTTTGTTTCCTTTCCCCATTAAGTAATTGCCTTTCACGTTCTTTTGCCTTCCACACATTCCTAACGCATTTATAGTACCTTTTCTTGCTGTCTTTTAGGTGACTGGCTTGCTGCAAGTTATTCTATGCCTCAGCTCAATGTCCTCTCTTTCCGAATTCTTGTGTTATTCCTTCACGTCTGGCTTTCTGAGCTGCCTTTTGAAACAGTCTGACCTCTAAGAGCTGAACCTTATTTAACTTGTCTCCTACACTAAAAATATCAGAAAGCTACCACGTCGCACAGTTTCCCCCACGGCAGGTTGCGAGCAGTCTGCACGGCTGCACAAAAGCCTACGACCACAGAACTGCCCCATCCGTGAACCTGCCCTATCAGACCACACACACGCACTGCAAAAATTCAACTCGTTTAAAAAACTGGTCCAAAGTGTGTGTGTATTTTTTTTCCCCCCCTCTGCCCAATTGTGTAATTGCCAAGTCTTTTGTAAGTCAAAAACATGGTGGGCCAATGCCACAAGGAAAGCACTAAATGAGCTATCATTTGTGGCTTTCACATACCATTCTTTATTTCAATAATACAGTTTAAAATTATAGTGGTGAACACACATAAATGTCAAGTGTAATAGCATTTAGTGGAGAAATAAAACAGAAACGGGCAACCTAATTGTTAGGCGAGGCACTGAAGTCCTGTCCTACCTTTTTCCTATTCAGCTTATATAGCCGTTGCGAAAGGCTGTCTGTCAATACGGTCGTGTATTATTGTCAACCTATTTGTCCTTTCGATCAAACCGACAGCAATTTAGCCTGATTGCTATGCAGCTGGAGTAATTTGGGCCCTGCTCTCCCCAACGCTTTCGTGGCAGCTGCATTTCCATGGCTTGCTGCAGCACACCTGCAGAAGGACTGCAGCCCAATGGCTGCAGTGCTACAAAATATATTTTCACCATTTTTATGGCTGAAGAGGAACAGCTTAATTACAAGGGAATGGGGATTAGGGATTCACAGAAAGTCGGGAGGTTACCTGATACAAAAGGATGAATGCTGCCTTTTCAAATGCAAAGAAATCCTTCCGACAGCTTAACGTAGCGGTGGTTTTTACTGTATCATACCCGTACTACCACACTGCAACCAAAAACCCCAGCCTGAAACAGAAACTGGAATTCAAAACTCCCTCCAAGGATCTGTGCGCTTCACTGCACCTGCACGTATCCCTCAGAGCCAGCGTCAGAAAGTGCCTGATTGCAAGGGAAAATCCTGTGCTTGTGTGCTATTTCCCACCCTTTGGTATCAGAGCAGCAGCACCAAAAAGTGCTGTGAATCAGCGCCTAATTTACCACCCACCCTTTAATGTGAGCTGTTGCTTAGGATTGCTTTCGAGGGTAGGTATTTGCTTTTCAGCTGGGCTCTCAAACAACCCAGCGTGGTCTGACAAAGGCACTGGCATCTTGCAGGGGAAAAGGCATCTCCTCCCTTTAAAATTGCTCCAGGGTTCCACTAGGTATGAGCAATAAGAAGAAAAATTAACCAAATAACCTGGACCCTCATCCACAAGAAGGGAGATGGAACCCTATGCATTGGGAAGTCTGGGGGAGCAGCAGGAAAAGGCAAAAGAGGGTTCCCAGAGACTACAAACATCCACTGGGTTCACAGGAATAACTCACTGACTGCTAATTCGTCACTGTGAAATAAAATGCTTTGTTTTCAGTAAACATCCATGCCCTATGCAAAATGAAAGATGAACCTGAAGATGACTCAAAGGAACGGTCTGTAAAACCCGTGAACACCAAAAATTGGTTTACTCCATGTATCAGCAACACTTCAAGAAATAACAGCCTGGCTTCAGTGCTTTTACCTCGCTTGGCCAATTCACATATCACTGTACTTTTAAGACTGCTATTCCTTCATGGGGTTTTATTCTGCCCAGTGATAAATCCCTGAACACAGTAAAGGTAGAGGAGGAAACAGTCGAAGGAGTAAATAACTGAGTTTGGTTTTCCAAGGCAAACAGTCCCAGGTAACATGTGAAAAAAAAAAAAAAAAAAAAAAAAAAAAAAAAAGAGGGGGACCTGTAATTATTTGGTGTGGTGCACACATAATAGACTTTGAGGCAATTATTAAAAAAAATTCAGCTGACCAGAGTTCATTTCCCATGCAAAGCTCCCCCTCCCCTGAGATTGCAGTCAATTGGGCTACACAGCCCCGAGCATGAACCTCAATAACAGCATCTCTGGGGATTTCAACCCATTTGATCAATTTAATAGAAAAAGTGATGTGACACCTGTTTGTAATCACAGGGGTTTCCTTATGTAAGTCACTCGGTGCCACATGACTGGCGTGACCCCACACCGTTCCAGTTTGTGTGTCACACTGGGGTTACTGCTACTTATCCTCATTAAGGGCCCGATCGTTTGAGAGACTTTGCATCTTTGACTCTCAATATATCCCCTGGAATTAAATAATAAATAATAAAATACTCAGCACTTCTCAGGAGAACCCCCCTGATGCACCAGTACATACCGTGCACTTTCTGCTGCCCTGTTTTTCTCCAGTACGCACGACCTGGGCACAGCTTTGGGAGAGAGCAGCTGGAGCCCAGCTTAGTATTAAAACATTTCTCATCCCAAACTGAGTATTTGCAATGCCAGTCCACTGGACCCTACATCCTCTGCAACCTCTCCAATTGTAACTAGCTTCTAGAAGGAGGCTAGAAGAAAAAAGGTAGGTTTGTGCTTGGCAGAATGAAAACTATCAAGTAACAAGGGCTTGCTTAAAATAGAAATTACTCCAGAAATGCCTATTAAAGAGCAGCTATTCCAAATAACACACCATGGGCACAATCTTATGCATATAAAGTCTATCTCGAGATGAGGTTCTTGGACCCACTTTGAAAGTGAACAGCACCACCTAACCCTATAATAAACAGAAAAAGGAACTCACTGATTTTAACTCACATATTCTTCTTTATTTTTAAGCCATAACAGAATCTGGACTATGCCCTGAGGCCCAGCAAAGGTCAGTGCCACAATGTGCTGGGCCCACATTTAAACAAATTTAGACTCATCAGCTACAGTGCGGCATGAGAAAGCTTGAGCTCCAGCACTGCAGCCTTGAGCACGCATGCACCTTGCCAGGTGCCTGGCAGATTCCCACTAATTTTCATATATGCACAATCAGTCACAGTTGGACTTGATGATCTTAAAGGTCTTTTCCAACCTAAATGATTCTATGATTCGTAAACTATTCTAGCTGTAGGATGTGCAGCTTGAGAACAAACTACCTGAGAAGCAAAGGGTAGGGAGGCCAACAGAGAGGTCCACTGCTGTGAAGAGACCATTGAGGCCCAGGAACAGATCTCCAGCCATGGGCCATTAATACCTGAGCACCTTCTCTTTTATGCCAGTGTGCCTACCCAGATTACACTGACAAGAGCTTGCTTATGTATCATGTTCTCGTAAGGCTGTCTGAACCTCGTAGCTGACAGGAAACTAAACTGCTTCTGCCATTTCTTCATTTCATTTTCCAGCAATTTTCCACCAGAGTATGTGGGAATTTAAAAGAGTGACAAACTCATTTTGGGTTTGTGCTGAAAACCCCATCAGCTGGGGTTTTGTTCACATACCACTACTGTCTAAATAGATTTGCCAGAGACTCAAATCCAGCTGGCGCTGGATGGAGCTTGGGTGAGTGATGCACTTTTCAATTGACCTGATAAACTGGCAATCTTGAACTGCTACATTTTGTCTAATTTGTAGGAACTGCTGTACAGTGTTTACAGGAATCATAAAATCTGGCTTTCTCGAGTCTTTGGTTCTACAAGTACCTGATTTTGCACTTGGACTCTTCTTCAAGAAATGCCATGTTTCTCTAAACGAAAAGACACCATGATTAGAGCCTGATAATTGTAAGGGGGAGAAATAATTAGAGACAATTTCCATAACAGAATATAGGAAACACAACCATCTATACAGCAAACACTTTTCTTCAGTCCTGTATCTGCTCCTTTGAATAGTGCATTTCATGAGGAGGGGATTCTTTTTCCCAGCACATTTTTGGAAAGCATGAATAATTTGGATCAATATTCATAGAGTTTCTAAATATTCCCACACTTCATGTTAGTTTTTCTGCCTGCTACAGATAGATAATTTTCTGTCTGTTTTTTACAGCTCTTTCATCCTTCCTCTTGCCCACTGACTTGGTCTCTACCTGCATTTCTACCCTGTCTATATTTCTTTATTGCTTTCATTCTTGAGATGTAACCATTAAAACTGAGGTCTCAGTATTTACCATCTTAGAGTCACACAGAAAGCAGTACAAGCTGTAGAAGATTATTTCAGAGTTTCAGCAGAGCTATTCGGAAATTTTTAGACATTTCTTTTGCTGAGAAAGTTCTAACACATTGCTCTCCCCCTCACTTACTTATTGGCATACAACCTCCAGTGACATCTGCTCAAGGGAAGGCTTAGCAATAAACATCTGGTTTAAGAAGAATGAAAAACCTGGTGGCAAGGACAATCCTCCAGGTCATGGCTTGTCTCCCAGTAGCTATCTGACCAGTCACCTAACTTTCCATGGTGGGAACTTCACTGCCCAGTCTGATGGAGCAACCCAACCATGCTCAAACTAGAAAGGTTTACATTACACAACCTGTGACAACACAAGCCAAATTCTAGACTTTCAGACATAGAAAACCCTGCAGCTGTAAGATGAGCTCCATGTGATGCACTCTCTAGGAGGCTTCACCTTGTACCTGCTCATGGGTGAGGCAATAAACATCAAGCATTTAATGGAGAACGTGACAGAGGAGCTGAGGGTCCCTGTGGACAAGTCTAAGGGTTTATTCTAACACACAGGTCATGATCTAGTATGCCCTATAATTTAAGGCAGTTATTTGGCTCCAGTTCTTTGGTATTTGACTGTCTCACTGTTTGCAACATATTTATTCTCTCTGTGATGGAAGGAACCAATACTCTTTACTCTTTAAAGGCATGAAAAAACTAAGTGCATTGACCAACTGTCTGTAAAACCACTGAAATCAAGCACGAGGACTAATCCACTCATAACAGATTTAACTAGTAGCTGCCTAGCCTCCGGGAGTACCTCTATTCATTCACACAAAGGAGAGGCATTTGAGCTGTAAGCCCCTTCTTGCAGGAAGGATTCCTCTGCAGACTGTTCCTTTGAGGCTTGGCACTCATTCCCTCTCCTTGTCCATCTCAACTGGACGCCCTTCCAGCAGGCACCCTGGAAAAGCCTTTAATGTGCACCATTGTTGGAAAGGAAGCAGAAATCTCAGAGAAGAAAGACATGCGAGGGAGTAATGATTTTGTGTAGCTTTGATTTATTGACTAGTTGAGGTTATGTATGTACGGTTATTTAATGCCCTGGCTGGCTGAGCAAATTTGTTACCTAATTCTGAATGCTTAATGCTGCTGAATGGTCATTATGTTGCTGCAGGCTTAATTAACTGGTGGGTGGTCTATAGGTTTTAATATAGATAGAAGCTTTTTTGGTTATTAAGAAGAAAATGTTTTATTATTTGTCCTTTTTTTGCATACTGTCTCAGTATTGTCAGAACACACATCGAAATCTTCCTGTCATGGTCTTTTATGTTAATGGTCCTTTTATTTTCTCTATGCTATTCAGAAATATTCCATGTAATGACTTAGCCAGGCACACTTAAAAAAAAATATATTTTTGAATGCATTTATGTCATCAAAGCCTTTTCCATTTATATTTAGTTGGTATCTTTCAAGATTTTCACTAAACTGATTTGATGGTGAGTATCAGTCTAGCCAAGCGATGCTGCTCCGGATGGGTCCTAGGGCATATTCAGTACAAGTGAGGTGACGAGCTCGATGAGTTGACAGGTCTCTTTGATTTCCCATTTTCATGTTTCTATTTAAGTGTGTGACTCAAACCTGTAATATTTCCACAATGACCCATGTCCCTGTGACATTTAAGGCACAGTCACTCAGACTGCAGGTGCTTTGTGATTTATGTCAGAACAAATGGAGCTATTCAATTTATCCTACATCCAGGACTTCATTACATAAATCCCGAACTAATCTCCTCTTTGTCAGAAATTAGATCCAGAACTACCTACCAGGACAACATTTGGCTTTGCAGCAGTGGAAAACAGCTACTTGGATGAAATCTTTTAGCTGCTGAAGTACATGGAAGGTCCTCGGAAACAGCTCAAGGAATCTTTCTCCCTCAAAAAGGCAGGCACAAGTGAGTCTGCTGCAGTGTTCCTGCAGGTGATGGCCACTGGTCCCATTTCTCAGAAATACCACTAGCTGACTCGCAGTAGCGATAAGGAAGGCCCATGGCATGTGGATAAACTTGTGCCTTATTAATCAGAAACACTGGCTTTTTGTAAACCAGGGACTTCTCTGGTCACAACCTCGATGATGATAAGATCCCACTGGTAAGGTAAGAGGTGCTCTGAAGTCCAGCTGCACCTCATCACTGCAGTGCTCAGGACAGGGCAGTGCCTCCCCTTCAACTCTCCCCAAGGGGTATGCAAAGTGAGCGCAGAAAGCAAAGGGACCATCACCATCTTCCCCAAGCCTGTCCTCTGGAGGACAGCAGGGATGACCAGGACATGCACACCCCAGGCACAGCAGCAAGATGTGACAAGCCCAGTTTCCCCACAAAATTAATCTCTTCACAAGCATTTCTGGACTGGCTCCACATCGGTCCTCAGTGCTGGGCTTTGCTTCAGTGGGTCTCAGTTCAATGTGTGGCTCCTAATTTCCTACGTGAGCACTAAAATGTCATTAAAAGATTTGAGAAAATACTGGTCCTTTTCATACAGTGTCACTTCATTTATTATTATGTATCATTTATTACTAGGTATTTACCACTACTGCATTTGGTGGCAATTACTTTGCTACTGTAGATATTTTCTATTACCTGCCTTCAGTGTAAGCCACTCTTAACAGCGCCGAAAATGCCAATGAATCTGAGTTCTGACCCATAGGAGATTTTTTGGAAAGCACTGAAGTGGTTAATTTATACAGCTCTGGTAAGAATCAAAGTGCTTTACAACAAGAACATCATATAAACTCTCCTAAATGTAGGTATTTAATTGAGTCTTGCAAATTCTACTTGCCCACTCAGCTGGGACGAGTAATTATTTTTGATGGACGAGTAAAATGTCATTAGTATTTCCATCCTGGTAAAGCTGGAAGATTAGTCTTTGTGGCTGAACTGATAAATTTCCATGACAGTTTTGTAAGGCTGAATGAATAAATAGGTGTAGCTGTACTTTTAAAACTACACACAAAGTCTGTCCTGGTACGTACAGCCACAACCCTTACTCGGAGAGGGAGCCTCTTCCATAGGCAACAAGCGTGAATCCTACAGAAGCACTGACACCTACCCAGCTCGAGGTCTGGCTTGGTCTCTGCTGTTTAATAAGGAGCAGACATTATCCAAAATGCTACATAAGCATCTAATAGCTGAATTTCATACCATGAGTACATACAGCAGGACAGTACTTGCTGCGTGCCTAAAACTCCTGTTTACCTCGTTCCCGTATTAGTCATGATTACCTGAACCTCCTCAAGCCACCCATGCAGCATACGTTGTGTCCTGAAATGCCTTGCAAATCATTCCAGCTCTTTTTCTCCAGGCACACGGTACCCAGCTGAAGCCCTGCACTCGCTCAGTGGGGCCGCATGCTGCAGAATCTGTGCGAGGCTGAAGGAGGACACAAAGCCTTTCCTCAGCCAGGCAGGAGAGGTCATTGGCAAAGAGCTGATTGCAGGAGAAAGATCTGAAGCTTGCATTAGTCTTCACAGCTCTTTAAGAAAAAGCCTCTTCAAAAGAAGCCTTTGGCTCGAGAAATAGTAATAAGCACCAGTTCCTAGGATTACCCTGAGACTTGAAAGGGAAGGGGCGTCACAGCAGAGGCCGCATGAAATAGCTGGGAGAACTGACACTGGGTGTCTGAATGTGACTCCAGCGGGTGCACATGCCCTCACCGAGACACGGCCTCCGGCAGCCTCCCACCACGCCAAAGTCTGCTTTGTGCCGCCAACATTTCCACTGGCGTTCACATGCGTGGGAGAAAGCTTTAAATAAATCACACCATCGCATCTGTGCCTCGTGCATCAGAGGTCACACTACAACCCTTTGCTAAGGCAAAGGTGCACACTGGAAAATGGAGGGGGGGGGGGGGGTGCACAGCGAGGTGGGATGAGGGAGTTAACATTTTTCCCACCACACTGATTTTCTCACCCCTCCTGCTGACATACCGACGCCAACAGGGCTGCGTGACTTCTGCAAGGATGCGGTGCATCCTCTGCTAGCAGAAAGGTCAGCTCGCTACGCTGGCAAAAAGCTCCCACTGCATTTTAAGCTGCGTCTTAGGCTGGAGGGCTCCTCCAGGAGACCTTTGTGATAAAGCCCTTAAGAGTACGGACGTGGTCTGGGATGCCAGAGGAAACACTGTCCTTTCACGCACTCCGTGTTTCTCCGCTCTTCTTTGTTAATAAGGACTTGGGAAATGGCTGCCAGGTTTCTCATACCCTGATTAATAAGTGGCTGTTGTGACATTGCTTAATTGCTAAATAAACCTGCAGTCTGAAAGTAACTGGAGACCCAGAAGGACAAAACATGTGCAACGCCTTTATCAGAGGCACCAAAAAGTGGCAAGAAAATCTGCCTAGCAAAAAGCCTGGTCAGGATACGATAGAAAAATGCATATATTAACTAGAGGTTTTAAACTGTTTTTACTGCCATTAATTGACATAGTAGAGTGTATGTCAGCAAAGATTCTTTGGGAAGTATTTAAAATATACATTGTAAACCACTTTTTTTAGGGAGAAATTTAACAGTTGTTTTTGCAGTTCCAACTCCTGCCTACAGCAAAAATAAAATAAAATAAAAAAAAAAAAAGAAAACAAAATTAGCATCCCCTGGCCACTAATAACATGCTCTCTTCCCTTTCTGTAGCCTTATTTCATTGCGGCTTCTAACACTATCCCACTACCTTAGGAAGAAGCAGTCTCGTGTGCTTAGGAATCAGTGTCCTGGCAGATACAGCACAACATGGGGCACTAAAGGAGGAAACAGACCTTTCATCTGAAGCCAGAAGGAGTTTGGCTTCACGTGTGGCTGTAGGGTGATAGTGTGCTACTCCCCAAGCACGGTGGTGCAAACCTAGAAATGGGCACAGCTCCGTAAGCTTTTTTTGGGATCATATGGAGCAAAAATTACTACTTTTTTCTGCTGACTTTCAAAGAGCATTAGGCACCTGAATGCCTGCTGTGCTTCTGAAAAATCTCCCTTAAAATATTTTTATATCCTAGCAGGGCTTTCTACACGGTTACAGTATTTATTAACAGCAAGATTCAGTGAACAATAGTGTTAATGCAACTCACATCAAATACGTGGAAAAGGGGACACAGATTCCCTGAAGTTACTGAGCTGCTGTTAAAAGAAAGGGAGCTTTCTTGGTTTCTCCTTACTGAGAAATAAATCTGCATTCAGATGCAACCTAAGCAAGTGTGAACGGTTCCAGGCTTTGGAAGCACATGCACTCTCCCGCCTTCGCTGCATTACCTACAGCCATTAACTTTCATATTCCTTCACCTTGTGAGTTCTCCAAACGGCCACTCACACGTCTTTATTTTGACTTACCAAGGTAAAAACTCATTCAACCATACCTGACCTAGGGAATTTATCAGCTGGCGGAAGGCTGCAATTCAAGACATTCTCAGAACATAAAACCACAGCAATATTTTATCTGACACCTCTCCCAGCAATCTATGCAAATATATACATTGCTCTCTGGGTATTTTCCTTTTTAAATTTTATTGCAACCAGACACAGGAAACTATCACAGTGGCATCAAAGGCATGAAGAGATACAGTCTAATAAATGGGCTGGATCAGAATTGTTCTGACAAGAAACAGTGTAACAAATATATAATAAATATATAATGAAAACAACACCTTGTTAATCACCAAAACACATTCCCTTGCAAACACCAAGGCTTAGACTGGCTAATGGGCAGCGTACCAGGCTTTGACAAAGCACTGAAAAAGAGATCATTAGTTTGCCAGAACCATAAATCCAGCATGTCCAATTTTCAAACCACTGACAAATTATCTCCATAGAGTGACTAAATTTTTCAGATAGTATAATCTCCCAAGGTCTAGTGGTAAAATGGCAAGAATTACAAGAAGAACCCCAAAATGCCAGTTTATTTTATGATTTATTATATGACTTGTAACAAAATTATTATCTTCCTGAACAAAATGACTGCATCTCTGATCATGCTGCCAGGAAGAAAATGAATACTATCAACTACTAAATCAGACCAACGGGTTGGAGACCGTGTGGAAAGGGACTTCAACACAGTATGTGCAGGGCACATGTCTCTCCCAGTGCCATCCCTGTGAGCGTATCTACCCGCTTCAGTGGAACTGGGATCAATGCCAATAACCAGCTCTAATAACAAGTAAGACAGAAGAGCCAAGATGCCACAGACAGTAAGTGGGCTAGGAAAGGAGTGACGCCAGATTTGCTCCAGTGACTGTCAAGTTTCTTGAGGCCAAACCCTCAGGGGTGACTGCCCAATGAAAATACGCATAAAGTGAAGCATAAAGGAGAAACAATCCTAAATTTACACAGACAGTGATGAGTTTTGAGCAAATAGCACTCAGGGAAGAGATCCTGGGTTATAATAAACAGACCTATGAAAATGTCAGCGTAGTGATCAGGAGGAGTCAAAGATGCAAGCCAAATGCTGAGAATTATTAGGAAAGAAAAAGGGAACAAAACAAACAAAAAAATTACCGCTGTATAAATCTATGGGACACCCTCATCCTGAAAACAGTGAGCAGTTCCCACGCTGCTCCCTGCCCCTAAAAGCATGTAGTAGAAATGGACAACATACAGACAAGGGCAAGAAGGATGAGTGAAGACAGAGACTGGCTTCCATAGGAGGAACACATATATAAACTTAGACTCTTCAGCCTAGAAAGGGACAAGAGGATAGGGGTCTATATAAAAGTGTGGAAAGAAGAAGGTGAGCAGGGAATGCTTGTTCATTCTATCCTCCTATACAATAACTATGCAACAACACATAAAACGGCCTAAAAGGTTACATGGATTCGAAAGTTACTGGACAAATTCAGAGAAGAAAAAAACATTTAGGACTACTAAGTGCAGACAACTCTGGCTCATGAAATTGCTGCAGGCTAGACAGATGTTCTTGAAAATATCTAAGAGTATGTTCCTGAATCCTGAGAATCTACAAATTTCAAGATGATTAGTTATCTAAACAACCAAACCAGAAAAGACCATGTTTCTTTTACAGTATCCTTTTAAAATTTATTAGATATTCAGCCACAGAACGGGAAAACCACTGTGATCATAATTTGCAGAGAATCTAGATGCCGAAATGTGTGTTGTACCCAAACAGCAAATAGAAATACACAGGAGACAGGGCTGATATGCAAACAGCTTGAGAATAGATGAATGGGCCAAGTTAATTGGATAAATTTATTTTAATTGTTCATTGATCCAGCTCTAGAAATACCATAGTACAACATTCTCTATTCCCTCTTACTTTACTGTGGAAACTCAAACAGCCTGATGTACTATCCTGATCATCCAGGAAACGAGTTGTTGGTAAGGCTGGTTTTTTTCTTCAAGAAAAAAATGTTTTCTAGCTATATTCTAATGGCTTTAGCCCTTTTCATGCTTTATACTAGAGTTTTGGATTTTCACAGCAACAGATAATCCAGAACAACTCCATCAAAGCAATTAAAACATGCGTGACATATCAGTGTGCTTCTTAAAACGTCGGTTTGCCCTGTTAAATCACGCTTAAGCTGTACCAACCTCCCTTCTCAGCAGAAAGCATTAAGAGTTGTTCATGTTTTGCACTATAACCTTAGTAAATACCACCAGGCTTAGAAATCCAAGAATACCAAGCTACCAGCAGCACCCCTCATTTACTTATTTGCATTTAAAGATTTTGCTTGATACTGACTCACCAGAAAAATCCTTTGCCTGATACGCAAGAGCTATAGATCTAGAATTGCCTGGGCAGACGACAACACTCGATCTCTGATTTTGTTTACTGGAACCCATGAGGAAAACATTTTCTGTTCAGCTCTTCCTCTGCTAGCCAAGCAGCAAAATGGGACCTTTTCCAGCAAAGGAATCATAGCAGCTACCCCCAAAGCTTTCTCTGATGCACCCTCTTATTCATGTGTCCCCCACCTCAACACAGTGAAATATCCTCCTTTTAGTCAAAAGCTGGGAAAGCTCTAAAATAATGATCATCTCTGCAAGCAAATGTCTCAGCAGGTAATTTCGCAGTGGGGATGGGTTGTTATTTGATGATAGAGGATGGTGTCGAGCAACGTAGGATCAATCACTTGTATCATTTTAAAGAATCACAATTCTTCCAAAATGGACGTCTATAAATTCATGTTTTGTTAGTAAGCCGTTCGCCTGCAGGAGTTATAGGAATGCCTCCTTGGCACTTAACCCAAAGGAGAGCAAGAGCAGCACTTTTCTGGTTATGAGAAACAGCCGTGGCAGCTAAGGGTGCGATGCACTGACTCCACAGGACCTGAGCGGTAGCACACACGTAGGTCCTGTTTCTGCATCTCTCTTCTATGCCACCACAGAACTCCTCTGAAGCACACAACAAAAATCCTTTTTTTTTCCCCTAGCACACAGCATGTACTTTCCATAGCAATAAAATCTACAGAAAGACACTGCTGAAGGAAGCCCAGGAGAATTTCCAGTCCCATCCAGCACAGTTTCCCAGCTACCACTGACAGATGTTTGTCTTCTCTGCTCTGAATCATTCTCTTCACAAAAAAGTACTCTATAATCTTTCCCAAAGCCATCTATTATTATAAAGTTTCTCCTAAAATCTAACCAAAATCTCACTCTTGCAAATTAAGATTTCCCAAAAGAAACCTTTATTACAGAAAAAGTCTTTGCATAGCTAAGACAGTTAAAATAATTTCTCTCAGTTTTCTCTTTTTTTTCAACTAAACAAATACAGTTTTTCAAACTTTTGTTATGTTTCTCAACTCTTCTGAGTTCATCTGGACTCCTTCCAGTTTCCCTAATTTTCCTCCAAGCCTTAGGTCCAGTACTCAATTTCAGACTTCTCTGGTACCAAATAGAGCTGAATAATTGCTTCCCATAACTTAAATACAACATATCCGTCAACATACCCTGGAATGAGAACTACCACTTCTGCAGTTGCACACAATCTGGATCTATATTTAACTGTCATCCAATATATATATGAGCCGCAGAACCCCTTTTCTGCAGAGAGCTGCTTAGCCAACTATTTCCCATTTTGTCCTGGTGTCTTATGACTTTCCTTCTTAACTACAACACTTAGCATTTGTTTTCATTGAATTTTATCTTACTGATTTCAGACTGTCACTCAAATTCATCATAATAATTTGAGATTCTATGCCTGTCCTCTTTGAGAGTGCTTGCAATTACCAATTTTGCAAACTTTAATCATATTCCTTGTTCTATTATCCAAAAAGCTTACAGAACAAATACACAGCTATCGTGCATACTCTCTCCTCCTCATATTAAAGTATCAGCCTTTGTAAAAAGAGTGCAAGCATGTGGAAATCTATAGTAAGGTATAATTCTTGCAAGTAAGGCCTCTCTTATTAAAAGAAATGCACAGAAAATTCCCCAGTTCAGATTTTTTCCAATTCAAAGCCACTCTTCGTCAGTACCTCCTTCCAGGAGTGCTTCTAAAAGAAATGTCTGAGCGTAACCCTTTGTAGGGGTCCTACAGTGCTCTTTACACTCTGGCACGCTGCTCACGGGGGAAACGGGCAATTAAACAGGGCACTTTCAAAGTTATAAATTCCAGACTGACACTAACATTAAGCTGGAGTCCTGTTCTGCTTGGTAGCCAAACATCTGCATCAATGCAGATGAAAATGAGCTACCCAGCACAAGAGAATTGCCCATATAGACTGAATTATGAGCTTATATCTGAATCACTCAAATAAATCTGCTTAAAGAAGTGGTAGCCCATTACTGATGTGCCTACTTCATTATTTAACACAGGAATATAACTCCTCGCTCTTCTCACAGAGACTGTCAGCTATCCGTAAAGAAAAATCGCCAAGCTCAATGTACGTTTACTTGCCAAATTAGTTTAGAAACAATGGGCTTTCAAGAGTCAGGAAACATGACGTGACTTTGCAAAATATTAATCTTCCACTTCAAAATATTGTCATCACATGAATGTCCTGAATGTTTCTTCTGAAGGTACCAAGCAGGCCCGAATTCTTCTTCAATCAGAAACACAGATCTCCTCATTGGGTTCAAAACATCATTCCAGGCATGAAGTGAACACAGTCTACCCATTTAAGCTCCTCTTATGTAGCTGTGGTCCCATGGTATCTGGGACACCCATGAAATATTTATCTTCACAACATCCCCCAGAGGTAGGGAATGCTATTATCCCCCTTTCACAGTGAAGGACTGAAGCTGAGTAACTGCCCGTCCATGCAGCGGAGCTCAGGACAGTGAGTCCTGAAGTTGGTGCATCCCGAGTGTGCCCAGAGACAAACTGAGAAATGTATTTTTGGGTGAACCATCACTCAAACACAACATCCTGCTTTGGCAACCAGGGCTTGTACCACCACAGCATGCACCAGCAACATCGGATCCAGTGACTCCCATTCACTGTACAGATTTCTCCTGCGCTCGCGGGTTTATCTGTCGGCGTCGTAGGATATTTTGTGCTCTCAGCTATTATTTCCTGCACGCTATCTCTGGATTCGGATCACTGAAAAAGTACAGCAGGTTCTGATACTGCTAATGCAGCAGATGTTTTGAGGAGTTATTCAAACAGCAGCAAAACTCAGCCCACATTCCTGATGTGGTCAAAGAGAATAGCTCATTTCAAAACATGCCCATCAGTTAAAAAGCCAGTTCAAATAATTGGCATTTATTTAACATTATTTTCCACCTTGAAAATCTCAGTTTGCACAGTTACACCTTGGGCAACCCAGATCAACACTAACGTACAACTTTTCAAATGCTACAGCATCAGTATGGTGGAAAGAGAGATGTGTAACAGTTGTCTTTTCTCCTAATGAAGAAAATGCTCCCCAAATCAGGTTTGGCCTAAAGGACCTGCAACATTACCAAGTCACCTGCTGCACTGCATCCTTTTCGTCAAACTCCATGGAATTAACCAGCTTCAGATTTCTTCCCCACACAACCATCGCTATAAATCATTTTGCCCAAGGGTACCACTTGCCTGGAAATATGCCTATCTAGGGCATTGCTGAAGCAAGAGGGTTAGCAGAGGTGTAAATAGCTAAAGAACAACCAACATGAAAAAAAAAAAAAAAGAAAATAAAAGAAAAAGAAACAAAGAAAAGAAAAAAAAGGAATCACACAGGAAGAAAACATTGCATGCCGATACAAGGCAGGTTTGCCCCTAAATCTGGTCCTGACATAACCTGTACTGCAACAATGTCCTCAGTCATCCAGCTCCAACACAACGTGAAAGGCAAAAGTCAGAAAAGCGATAACGGTGCTGACAGACCCATCTGAGCAGGGATCAGTAAAACACCCATCACACCCAGGCCCGCGCAGGAAACCTCCAGCCCGCTCCTCTCCTTCCCCGCTCCCTACAAGACTTCAGAGCTTGTCTGCTTGGCATCATTCCTGCCGGATTCCCTCCTCCCTGGAAGAGAGCTCTCTGCCCACAGCAACACCCACCCCATGAGCAAAACACAAAGGTTTCTGGTCACCCGGGGAAGTTCTTAACCTTCTCCTGGCAGACCCTAGGACATCTTCATCCAGCATTAGAGGCTGCTCTGAGCCACACCTGGTGTGTCTGAGAGAGATCCTGTCCTCCCTGCTCCTTCACAGGTAGCAAGAGCTTGTAAGCTGGTTGGTGCCTAGGTCCGTTGGCATTAAATATCGCCAGCCGTCGTGGCACGCTCAGGGCACTGAGCGCCCACCCCAGCCCGCCTACCTGTTCCACTGGAGCTGCCTCCTCTACAAAGAAGTCTTCCATTGCTGCAGCTGCTCACGTCTGTGCGAGGAACCGGGGCGAGGGGCGGGGATGGGGGTGGAGGGGAATCCTGGAAACTGGCACAACCTAGATACACAGACTGGCAGAGCAACCAACGTTTAAAAAAAAATCTTAATTAATTACATAGAATCCAGCAAAATTCTGAACCACTGAGCTGACTCTCGGGTTGGTTTTTTTCTTTTTTTTTTTTTTAAGCGCTCATTACTCCGATGAGGCAGAAGGTACTTTCAAAGGCTTTTTGCTCTCTGCAGAGAAGTACGCAAGGATGGCAGCCACCCTTTGAAGAAGACACACCACCAGCAGCTAGCGACGTGCCTTGGCATGAAGGTAAAACAAGACCAGAAGGTGCTTTTTATCAGTAGTGGTACCTAAAAAGGGGCAGTTTTTTAACCATTTCAGTGCTACAGTGGGGTTCAGAAGAGTTATTGGGATGGCCAATGTCCCCTTGGAGCAACAGCAGATGGACAAAGGCATCCTGCAAGGGTATGCTGCATAGGGACAGGCTTTGCAAAGGCTGACCTTATGCCACCAACTGCAGCCCCCACACAGGTCAAGTGGCTTTAAGTGACTCCAAAGGGAGGAAATTCCTACCAGGACAAGAGCTCAGGCACTGCCTTGTCTTCATCTGCAAAAACACAGCAGGCTGCACCCATGTGGCTGGGCTACATCTTCTCCTCCACAGCATTACTGGCAAAATTCCCTACTGATTCATACAGGTCAGGATCAGGCCTGCAAGCGTGGGTTAAAACAACTCTCTGGTGAACACCAGGTCTTGCCGTAGTAGCTAGAGGTTTTCATAATTCACAAGGAAAGTATTTAAAATAATCCGAACAGTGGTAAAAAGCAGCAGAGGATTCCTGAAGTAATAAAAATCTGTTCCCCAAAGAGCGTGGAATTGGAAAAAAAATTATTAATTGAAAAGTAAGTGATGTGGGATGGAGAGTCATATAACCGATGAAGGGGAAATGCACTTCAGATCTTCACAGAAACAAAATGAGTTGGAATCTTTTTCAGCTTTTCACATCACAGCCTTCATCCTAGCAATCATATAAGATTTTTTTTTTTCTGATGTAAGTAGAGAAAATAGACTTTCAAAGTTCAAGAACCTCCAATGAACTCTGTAGAAAAATAAAATTACTCAGGAACTTGTTTTTAAAACTACTACAGTACAATCAGACACCAAAAAAGAAACCTATTGGGTTCATTACTAATGAAATGACCTTAAAAATCTACATTTCATTAAATGTGGTATGGACTAAAATGCCACAGGAGAAACAATATATTATTTTATTTAGTAATATCAAAAGCTGTCATTTTCTGCAACAACCTGGGGCTACAGAAAAGCATATTCCCATGAATAATTAGCATTTGGCATTAAGAAGTATTTTATCAAGAAAGCCACCATAGTTCTAAGTAGCACAACTAGAAGTGTTGCATAGTATTAATGAAAGGTTGAGGTACTGTTGGTCTTACCCACTAATTTGTCTTTGTGGAGCTAAAATCAGAACCTTTCCATTATTGACAATTTTTCTCTTAATATTAATGAAACTAAAGCCATATGAAAAGTTCTGTACAAGGAGGAAGAAAAACAGATGGAAAATATCAGCAAGAAAAACAATTACTTGCAACATTCTGACTTGAAAATGGCACTTTCCCCTGTAAATAAATAGCCCAGTTCAGGAAATTGCATAAGCAGATTCTTAATTTCAGGGACACAAGCCTTCTGGTACCATGCCTGATGCTTCAGAATCGAAGTTGCTCTCTATCTTTTAAAGGACAGACTTTGCCACGTTTTACTATCTGTGAGAATTTTTGCTCCAAAAGAAAAATCTCATGGTCTTTATGGCCTTTTCACCTGTTTGCAATTAATAAATAATTCCTTTCTATTTTGGAAAGCTGGGAGCAGACAAAAAGAACACAGCTTATAGAACATTACCTGCTGGCATTTCCAAGGGACTTGAGCACAGGAAATTACTAGGTATCAGTTTCTCTGCAATAACTATGCACATATCCACTTTTATGACCTGGCACTCACAGGTAAATGTAAGGTAGGATGAGTTAATCAAACCTGGGCTGATTGAATGATACCTGGAGTAAACGGGGGACAAGCTACCCCAAGGAGCTGGTGGTGGAGTAAGACGGCTGTATATTAACAATCCTGCCGCCGCTCTCCTGAAGCAATTCCTGTAGTGCAATAACTGGTTCACATGGCAAAGCTTCCACAAATCAGAGAGATTAATACATTCATCAACTATAAAGGACATTTATAATCATTTATCCAGAAATCCCGATGGCTACAGGTCTCCTCTGAACTCCAACTCTGTTTGAATTGAGTGCTTTGTAGACAATTGATTAGTTCTGGCCAAAAAATTTCCCAAGATAAAGTTCATTATAAATAATGCTTGGCAAGTTTTTCAACTGGCAGGCTACACCCACCTGCCTCATTTTCAAACATTTTCCTACCTTCAGTTTCCTTTACTATGCTCTATGCTCTGTTTACTTCTTTTTCAAACAGATCAGAGAGGTGCGATAGAGCTCTGAACTTCCACTTCTACAAACTAAACACTTCAAACTCACTCAACTCAGTCAGTGAGACATATTTTTCCTTCTCTTATTCAACACCAGAGCTCCTCTGGATCTTCTTCAGATCTTCTTCTCTGTGTTCAACACTCTTTTTGAAACATGGACACTAGTCAGTTGTGTAATTTTTAATTAAGGATCCCACCACGGTCAGTCAAAGATCTACTGTACTTTCTTTCTTCTTACCGAAAGGTCAAGTACACGTGAACATTTTTGGATGGAGTAATGCACAGGGAGCTTGTCCTTCACTTGATATTCCTCAATGACACCAAGTCTTTTTTTCACAGACATTACTTCCCTCACTCTTCAAACATGACCCATATTTTCTGTTGTCATATGTGACTTTCTTGAAATAGATGGGGGTTGTGTTCTTTCTGCTCACCAACAGATCCCAGCTGTCCTGGCTCTGTCCTGTTATCTTTTGTATTGACACAAAGAACAACACAGTATAATCAGAAGACTTTGTCTGCCATTACTTCATGTATTGTTATGGGTGATTTACGCAAGGTTTGAGATGGTGGATCAAGAACCAACCCTTGCAGGACTGAGAAGCATATTTGCTCTGTGATGATTCTCCATGTATAATTATACTGCAATACAGTAATTGGCCAGGTCTTAGTCGAACCAGGCTGCACATGTTGAACCAGCGCTTGCAGTTTCTTTAGTGCCATGTGGCTCTGTGGTACAGAGCCAGGGAACTCTCAGATGTTACAGCCTTACTCAACTAAGACTGTTCTTGAGGAAAAAAAGGTTATGCCTGATGAGATCTGATCTTTAGGATGTCATCATCTTTGTCTTTCCTTACCAAAGGTCTAGAAACTCTATCTTCTAATTTATTATAATGATTACGACTACTAATTTTTTCTTTGCTCCCATCCTGATTAAGTATTTTTATATTTATAATCCTCTCCCCTCTTTGCATTTAAAAATCTCCTTTTGCTTTTTCTCTAAAACAGGTAGGAGGTTAGAGAAGAAAAATAATATTTTTCTTCCTAGACCATGGGGTCAGGTCATTTAGAGGAATATTCCTGAGCAAAACGCACAGTGAGAGATCCTCTTGTCAAAGTTAGGGTGTCTGAAAGCTTCCTGACCTTCAGTTCCCTGAAGTTCATGGCCTTCAGCAGTTGTTGGGAATTCTGGATTCAAACCATTTCAGCAAAAATCACAGCAAACCTCTGTCAAAGTTGCCAGCTGTTGGTTGGACTCTCTCATTTGAGATTATGTCGTATCTACTTGATTGCTCCGTGAAAATATAATGGAACCCAGCCTTGCTTGAAGAAATTAAACCCTTAGACAACCTTCAGAGGAACTCAGCCTTAATGTTGAGAACTTATAGCCAGGAGACTTTGACTTTCCCTTGGCCTTTCTCATGGCTGAAATGATGAGCAACATGTGTGGATCACACATTGTCAAACACCTTCATGTGCATTCAGGAAATAATGGCAATAGTCTGCCAGTTACACTGAACTCACCTAGGGATACAGTGCCATGAGAAGATGCTGGTAACTTAAAATACTCTTGGCTTTCTTGAAGCTATGGTATGGATAGGAAAGAACCATAACCTTTTCTAGTATCCTCTTTTCAGCAGTATTTCTCACTTTGCTTCCTTTTCCCAAATATTTGGATGAAAGTTATAATAATTACTTTCTCTGAAAAAAAATCCTCTGTGATTTACTGATCTTTGCGTTGTAAACAGAGAGTTTAGGATGGAGGAGGAATATTTTTAAAAATCCAAATAGCACAGCTCAGTTTTATTCCTTCTTTGATACTGTTCTTTTTTATGTTGCTACGGTATGTGTGCGCCATGTGAAAGTGAGGTTGCTATGGAAACTACTCATTATTTTTCAATAGTAGGCTAGCTACTTAAAAAAAATCCTACATCTTTTTAATCCCTAGAGAGCCCTAATTTATCCCATACACAGACTTTCCTTCTTGACAGTTCCTTTAATATTCACTGCACTGCAGTGCGCATTAATCTGAACATGTCTAACAAATCCACAACTTACTTCTGAAATCAACTTTCCAGCAAAGTTTGGTTCTAAAAAAAAAACATTTTTTCAGCTCGGCTTTTCCCTGCTTATATTTCCCTGAAAGATTGTAGGTACGAACAGCAAAGCCAAGAGCAGGCCTCTGCAAGAGTCTCACTGCTTAGAGAGACAGACATGGCAAAAAAAAAAAAAAATCCTTTATGTATAATAAATGGCAAAACTGGAGGAAGGGAGGATGGACCACGGTCAGAAGGGTTAGCCTGGAATTTGGGGTTAATTCCTTCCGGTGCCACAGGCTTCCCCAGACAGCACAGACAGTGCTCTTGGTCTCTTCCTCCCCCAATTCTCCACCTATAAGAAGGTATCTGGAGCCCTCCCTATATGACAGACTGAGCTCACCAGTGATAGTCTCAAGCATCACAGTAAGGAACAGCATCAGCGCAGTCGGTGGGTGAGAGTTGTGGGACTTTCCAGAACTCCAGACTGTCACCATGTGGTACATCTTACCACTTCTCTGCTTAGACACCATACTGTCCTTTTTTTTCTTTTTTTTTAAAGAAGCAAATGAAGCAACTATTAATAATGAACCAATTAACTCCTTCCTACCCAAATCCTTCTATACTATTAGGTTAAGTGAGAGAATGCTGTTGGTTAAAGGTCCCAATTTCAGGCTCCTCAAAAGGACTAGCCTCTCCCAAACAAAACAGCCATTCCCCCCCAAGGATGTGACTATTCCAAATATTCACTCCCCTCCAAGGATCTGACTATTCACACATTTCTTACCATTTCTTTGCAGCAGAGCAGTGGCATCTCAGTGGAGTGGCTCTCATCAGAACAAGAAAGAAAACCAAAAGAGCTACAGTAGCTAATTCTCTCATCCCTTCTGTTTTAGGCATGTCAGAGGCGTCGGTAGCACTGCCTTCGATTACTGAAGAACTTAACTGCTTTGACAAATGACAAAACTTGTCTAATAACAGACACCGAACAGCAACAGGAACTCCAAAGTGTAATGAAGCAGAACTGGGCTAACAGAAGAATAAGCTGTATCTCAAGTATTTCACAGACTAAGAACAACATTTTCATGGGTGTCACTGTGACTCCTTTTTTTCCCAGTGACATTTTCCTCTAAACAACCTTGCATACATTTCATATACGTAATCACATGTAAACCTGACAAAAAACCAATTCTATGATTCTATGAAAATTCAGCCATGAAAGCAGCTAAAGGGAAACTTTTACAGCTAGCAGGTCCAGATCTAAGTCTTCCTGTATATAATAATCTTTTCCTTCTGGAAGTTTTAAAAGGAATCAGCTTCTTTACTTACTGCCTATAAGTCCTTGCACTGTGCCTTTTACTCTAATTTTAACAAAGAAGGGAAAACACTGGGTTTTTTACATAGTTCAACAAACTTTCCTATTAGTACACTGCTCACAGGTATTATGTATCAATATTAGATATACAATATAAATATAAATAGCTTAATAATTTCCCACATGCAGTCTGAAAGGTTTAAAGCCTCAAATGTCTTTATCGTTGATTCAGGTAAAAGACTGCCAACACAATTCATATTCTCCCCAATCTTTCTGTCTGATACTTATTACCATGCTAGGACAAGAAAGTCTAGAATTTATTCTTGTTCACTCTAATTGAGGCTCTTTCCTGCAAGAGCTTTTGGCTTTTTCCTGACCTTAGCTGAGAAAAAATTCCCTGTGACTCTTTCTGTATTGCAATTTTACTTTGTTGAACTCTGCTACTTTTTAAATGTTTCCCAAAAGAGAAAATATGGCCAGCAATGATTTTCAAATATATATTCATGAAAATTAGAACATAGTCCCTGAACCTACAAAGCTCACAAATACATAGAGAGCTTAACTGAACCGAGGAGTTAGTGGTATGTTGTAGGTGGAAACCCTGAAAGAATACATTTTTTTTTCAAGCAGATCTAAGTAACAAAGCCAAAGATGAAACTGAGAAAATCTGAATTAAAAGGGGAGTGGGGGGTGTGTAAGTATCGATGCATTGACATCTTCAGAACTCCTCCTTCGGGGTTTCTGTAGCTCTTTCCTGAGCCTTACTTCTCTTAGTAGAAGGAATTTCTACTCAGCAAACCCTGCCCTCTGCTGACTAAATGCCATCAGTGCCATACATATACACACGTTTGGTTTTCTGATTACTTGCACATAGATTGTAATGAAAAATGCAAGCAAAAATCCTTTCAGCAGCATGCTTTGGATTTTGTTTATTCCCTCTTAAGGTCTTCATCAACACTATTTTTTTTTTAACTTCTGTTTCAGAGAAATGTTCATGTTACCAACCCTAAAGAGCACGGCGGATTATGTACATAAAACAGTTTGTGTTGTATTCACCCTTCTCCTCTGTGAAAACAGCCACTCTTCCCAGACTGATCACATAGAACTACAAAATTATCTTCCAGCCTCATCTGCCTGCCACCGAGAGAGCAAACATCTCAGCCAGTCAGGCCACCATGGAAAAGAGCATCCCTGACCCCAGACCTGCACAGCTGAGACACACATTTCACACGCTGGGCATTGCTTCTCTGAAGGCACCATGACACCAGGCGACACCGGCAAAAAAAAAGCTTATGGAGACAATAAATGATTGGCATAATCAGAGTCCTGAACTCATCACATTTGTAGGATCAGAAGTCGAAGCCTTCCACAGACAATGGGAAAATTGTGAAATCCAGATATGTACGTGATCCTTACAAAAGCCTTCTTTCACACTTCATATTCAACAGCTACATTTAAAGCCATTTGCTAAATTATTTTTCCAAGCAGGTATCATGGTAGCACAAAAATACGTTTCTATCTGAGCCACATAAACAGTAAATGCCTCCCTCCCATTGTGCAAAAATTTGCGCGGTTGTAACATATATATGTTTATGACTGCTATAAAACAAAATCCTAGCACATGAGCAGTCATCAAAACCTAAATGGCATTGGAGGGGCAGAGAGGAGCAGGGCACGGGATTTTTAGAGAAGCAGCCAGAGTTTACTGATGTGCTGGCAAGGGCGGTGAGAGCTGCCAGATGCACGCACTGCGTTTCTCTTTCAAAACTGAGGAGTTACCAGAAATTTTCAGTGTGGTTTTTTTTTTTTTCTTTTTTTCCCCTGCAGATTTCCAGGCAGCAGCAAGGCCTGGCACGAGGTTTGTCATGCTGAGACACATCTGGACAGGCAGGCAGAAAGGCAGGCGAGAGGCCCATAAATCACAGCTTCTTCCCTGGCCAAAGGCTCCACGCACATCCTGCTGGTCCCAGGCTGGGAGCTGCACCGCGGAGGAAAAGTTGGGTGCCAAGTTGCAGAGAAGTTTTGTATACAAAGCTCCAGGTGACCCACAGAGCACTTAGCTGGGACTGGACGATAGCTGAAAGACTGGAAACAGCTGGGAAAACTGGTTAACTGCATTCTCATTACAGGAGGACCCGTTTGCCCCATGGCACTAGCACTGCAGCTACAAAGATGGCTTGAGAAGGTATTAAGCTGGCACCACAGCCAGAAGATGCCCTGCCTACTCCATCCTCTGACAGTGACACAAAGACCATGCGGCCACAGGATGACACACAGTGGGGAAGCTAAAAATAGCCCCAGCAAAGGGAAGAAAGACAAGGTTTACCCTGCCCCACAACTCCCCACCCCGACCCCAGCCCAGCACCGGGGCTGACAGTTAACTCCATTCATTTCAGTTGCTTATCGTTGCCATGAGAGACCCCCAAAATTAAAAATACTCTTAACCCTCATCCAGTGCACGGGCTAGGGAGAGAAAGGTGGTTTTGGCCAGCAGTGAAAGCTGCCTGCTCGCTCCTCAGCCATCACGCAAGCCAGCAAGGCTGCTCCTCTGCCCTCAGAGGATTCATTGGGAAAGCGAGGCACCTGTGGAGACCCAACTCCGGACGAGCGCTGGAGTCCTCCTGGGATGTGCCCTTCTGCACAGCCTACAGCAAGGAGTGGGCCACATGCAAGAGCAAGGCCATCTTGTTAATGCGCCAGGCAGAGGCAAAGCAAGCACGAAAAACAAATAAAGCAAAAAGAACAACAGAGCTCAAAGCACAATCAAGAGAACAGTTATCAGCCCAAGAGGAGAGACATTTTATGCCCTGCTACTTTCTCTCAGTCACGGGGCTACTGCTAATTAGAACAGATACAATTTTCAGGCAGAGTGTGATTTTCAAGTTGACGGTGTCCTTAAAAGTCTTTTCTGGCTTTCATTGCTATTCATGCACAGCAGTTTGCTTTCACTTACCCTGACTCAGCAAAGCTCTTACATGTGCTTGGTTTTAAGTACATGCTTCAACCAGCAAGTTGTGAGAACATGGGTCTTCTGCTGAGCCAAAAGGGCTGTATGTCATACTCAGAGCTTAATCGTGCCCTTGGTGCTCTTCTGAATAAGGACCACTGGCAGTAGCTCTTGGAAGAAAAGTGATTTTGACCTGCATGTCAAAGGTTAAGGTGTTATATTAGATTTTCCCAACTCTCAATGGTTGGTTTCCTCATTTCTCTCCCACTCTGGGGATCCCTCATCCATCATAGAAATGACAGGAATCAAATAGTTTGCCCATCCAGCAGATGGATATTTTTTTGGTGGCAAAATAAAGACCTGGAAATCAAAGGTTGTTCTTCTACCACAGCCCCATGAAGAATGGCTGAAGCTCCTGCCCCTGCGCCGGGGAAGCAACGCGTGGAAAGCTGACTTCCAGCAGCTGCAGAGAGAGCATGCAAGGGGCAGGTGGGTGTCCGGGGTGTGGGCACAGATCGTTGCATGCTTAAGGTAGGGGTGTGGGCACAGACCCAAGATAAGTCAATGTGACACAGAAGAGGTTCAGATCTGCCATGGAGCTGAAGAGGTGTCATCAATTAACAGGGGCCAGGGATCTAGCAAATGTGGGGCACAACTAGCGCTTGGGAGCGGGAGAAGCCAGAGTACCCTGCTGTCTAAGTAGCCATTCCTACAAGCGCAGGCAATTGAGTTCAGCACAGTTTTCTACAGAAAGATCCCATAGCAGGAGGCTAAATCATCTTATTAGCCAGGGAGATGGGCTCTGCCACTGTCAAATGCCTTGAGGATGGTGAGACATCAGGAGGCAACTCAAAAACCCAATGATTTTCTAAAATCTTTCATGTGTGGCACCAGTCTCCCAGCTGTTAGGACTGAAACTGTACAGCAGAAAGGCCAAACCAGCCCATGTAGATGGTAGCATAGGCCCTGAATTTGCAGTCAGAGGACACGCAACGTGGCTTCATCAGCCCACGTAGTCCGCTACTGTGGATGGCAGTGCCAATGCAAAGGAGGGTTTCTGCTTCTGCAACGATCGTCAAATTGCTGATTTAGTGAAGAAGACATGCTGAATGGCTTGGAGACACAGAGAACACTTCTCTACTGCTGACAATGCTGAGCCCCGATCTTAGCACTAAAGTACTGGAAAAGGAGGGAGAAAAAAGGATGAGACACTTCACTTGCATTTTTCTTGTCTCCAGTTCTATTACTTGCTTTACATTCTTGGTTTTGCCTCCTCATCTGCTCTTGCCATAAATTTCTGGCTGTGCCTGTAAGGCCTTTTACCTGTACATCAGCGCCCAAGGGATGCAAGCCATACACAGGGCTTACCTTCTGTCGCAGGGTCTCTAGAGGGCACAACCAGGGGGGTCGATGGAACACTGTGATCTTCATTTCAGTGACACATCCTGTTCATGCTATTTTAACTGTGGTTTAGTGGCTTACAGCCAAGGCAAGGAGTGGATTTCAGGGCAGAAGGCAGCGAGCTTTTTACTTTCATTCCAGTCTCTGATACCAGACATGGCTTCAAATCACCGTGTAGCTTGAAAAATGCATTACAATGCACAAGCATGCCAACCTGGTGGCAAAGCCACTTGGATGAAAAGCTAGGACCTACATCTATTCATTTCCCCTTTTGCTGTGCATGGTCCCTTACTCTCTCTTTCTCGGTATGTCCTCCTTTTCTTTTATCTTCCCCTCTTTTCCTGGAAATTTGGAGAACTTCTATAGCAGCTTGAAACTCATGCGAGTTTTACACAGTTCTCACCTGGGAGCTAAAAAATCAAAGATGGGTCTGCGTCACACCGCTTAGGAGAGACTGGTGCTTTCTCTCTCCACTCCAGCACGAACTCGCAGCGTGAGGGCAAGAGACGCAGCAAGGCCGGGCTCACCCACACCTTCCTGGGAAGCGGCACGGGAACTCCACAGTAACATCAGCTGTCCTCCCCATCCCTACTCCCCATGCCATGTATTTCAAACATACTGCTGATGCAATCCAGAGACTTCCAGAATAGCCAGACCTTTGCTGCTCGCCCTTACTTGGGGCAACCGGCCAAGTTCTTCACCTCGCTGGTAAATAATAATACACTTCTCGCTTAGAACAGTTTGGCGAATTTATTGCTTTGTGCCAATGGATTGCTCCGCCTGGATGCAAGGTCAGCCTCTGTCAGTCCCAGTTTCTCTCACTTTGCTAGGCAGTAATCTAGACTGCCAGAGGGGAGCCCAGTTCCTTGATATACTGAGATAGGACATAAGGGGAACCATTCCACTGCGTCCCAAAAATAAAGGATTACCCCACTGATGGCTCAGAAGGAAAGGGTATAGGGGTTTGACCAGGTCATACGTAGAAACACAGAACCAATGCCTTCATTGCAAAGGGTAGGGCAAGAAGGAAGGGGGATGTCAGGGCTTGGGCATGCAGGAACAGCAGTACTACTATTATTTTCTCCTCATCTTCCAAAAGACCTCTTTCTTTCTTTTCCCAACAGCAGACAACTAAGCCGTGAAGCTCATTGCCCTAGGGTGCTGTGTATGCCAGAAGTTTATGTGTCTTTGTAAGAAAAATCCAGTGACACAACCTTGGGCAAAGAAACATCCTCAGCCACAGGCTGCTGGGAGGACACACAGGGGGGAGCTGTACAGCCTGCTTACACCCGTCTAATATTCTTTCTCTAGGCAACTGCTATTGACAAGTGTCAGAGATGGGAAAATAAACTGGTTTGACCTTTGGTGTGATCCGGTATGCACTCTGCTGTGTTTTAGTATTAGAATTTACTTGGAGACTTCACCTTTCTTTTAGAACCCCGATGCCTGAAACCATAGAAGCAAATCATAAAAGGCCTTAAGGAGACTTAGAACTGATAATATCCCGACTGTCTTCAGCAGATCTCAAATTGTGGAGGCTTGAGTTTACAGATCATAGAATCATAGAATCGTTTAGGTTGGAAGAGACCTTTAAGATCATCAAGTCCAACCGTTAATCCAGCACTGCCATCCCACCACTAAACCATGTCCCTAAGCACCACATCTACCCGCCTTTTAAACTCATCCAGGGATGGGGACTTGACCACCTCCCTGGGCAGCCCATTCCAGAGCCTGACAACCCTTGCGGTGAAGAAATTTTTCCTAATGTCCAATCTAAACCTGCCCTGGCACAACTTGAGGCCATTTCCCCTTGTCCTGTCGCTTGTTACTCAGGGGAAGAGACTGACCCTCACTTCACTACACCCTCCTGTTAAGATCTCCCCTCAGCCTCCTGTTCTCCAGGCTGAACAATCCCAGGTCCTTCAGCTATTCCGCATCAGCCTTGGGCTCCAGACCCCTCACCAGCTTCATTGCCCTTCGCTGGACACACTCCAGCCCCTCCATGTCCTTCTTGTAGTGAGGGGCCCAAAACTGAACACAGTATTCGAGGTGCAGCCCCACCAGTGCCAAGTACAGGGGAAGGATGACTTCCCTGGTCCTGCTGGCCACACCACTCCTGATACAAGCCAGGATGCCATTGGCCTTCTTGGCCACCTGGGCACACTGCTGTCTCATATTCAGTCGGCTGTCAACCAACACCCCCAGGTCCTTTCCTGCCAGGCAGCTTTCCAGCCACTCTTCCCCAGACCTGTAGTGTTGCGTGCGGTAATGCTAGGAATCATCACTATTGATGCCACACATTATCTGTTTCAATACTTACCTGCTCCATTTCTCCATGATAATGCATTGCTCAACTCATAAAGATGTTTTCTCCTGCTGCCCTGTGCCAGGGAGGCAGCAGCAATAGAGGAGTTAGGCTATGCATTGCTCTGAATCCTCCTCTCAGCCTATGTGTTTGTGTTATGTATAATAGAACGGCACACGCGTATCCTGCTACGTGACACAATACTTAGTCTTCTGATGCAACAGGGATCATGACGTGAATCTTCCCAGTGCCTCCATATCCTGTGCACCATCACAGCAGCAACACGGACACAGAAAAGTAAAGATTTGGCAAAGCTCAGCCATGCTTGATGTTCACTCCCAGGAGGGAAATAACGCTGTGCAGGACTGTTCCAGATGGCAAAACAGACACGCACAGCTGAAGCTGCAGAACAAGCCCTGCTGACCTGCTACCACCAGCTGATCAATGTTGAATCCAATTCTTCTTTGCAGATTTCCATTGACTTAGCTCCTTAAAAGCATGGAGTTCACTACTCTGTATACTGACCTGGAAACTGGCAGTTGAGAGGAACGGGAGAGAAATGCCAAATCACAGATCATATGTAATCCCATTAATGGTGCCTAAATACAGCAGCTACAAACTAGGCTCCACCGAAACCAATCCCCCCTGTGGCCCTCACAGAATGGTACTTCAAAATGCCTACAGAGAGAGACTAATGCACACATGGTCAGCTGGATTGTTTTAAACTGAGACTCACAGCTTAGATCACAGGGTCATGCTCAACCCGTGTGGCTGGCCATGAACAATTTCTACTCCATGGTCCATAGCCCATCCTAAATCAGCACACACAGCTCTCAGAGGCACGCAGCAGGGTCTATTCTGTGAACTGAGGGGCTCATTGAGATACTAGTTATGAAATAGGCTGCTTTAGGGATGCCCACAGTTTGAATAATTTAAAGTCAAACTGGACAAACACAAGAATGTACTATGGAGAAAAGCCTACTCTGGAAAGATGGGGGAGAACCTCCTTCATCTCATCTCTCTCCTCCCTTCAACTGTGAATCAACTCTCATCTCTTTGACTCTCTCATCTCTTCAACTCTCATCTCACTTCAACTGTGTTAAGACCTTAAGCTGGAAAACATTTTGCCCAGTGGAGCAACATTAGGGCCATTCTGTGAAGTGTAGCTTTAAGAAGCAGACCTAAGCACACCAGGAAAACCAGCATTAGCTGCAGTGCTGAGGACCCACAGATGTATTTGGTGAAGCATCAGACCTCTGCAGATCAGCTCCTCCAGCAGCTACAGATTTCCATTTAACCACACCCAGGTTAGTTTACCATCTACCCTCACACCTTCTCACCAGGAAGAAGAAATTAATCTCTCCCTCTGCATCGGAAGGGGCTCTTGTCAAAATTTTTTCTGCACATATTCCCAGCCTATTCTCTGCATCCTTTTGCTACCAGTATTGTATTTTTGCCTCTGCTTTTTCTCTCAATAGGCTGTTGTGTGTCATCATACACCTATAGTATATTTTGGGCAAGAGAACTGTCTGTTCCCCTCCTTGCTTATTCATCTCCCCTTTTTTCTTTCTTGTATCCTTGAATTTCATTTGGGGTCTGCATACAGAAGCCATTTCGGTGCCCAAGGTGCAGGATCCTAGGCAGCTCTACAGAAATACTCAAATGCCAAAGCCCTGCAGATCTCTGTTCTCTCACATAACCAGCCTATAACATTCAATCAAGCTATATTTATTGTTTGTAACATGCTTTATCATAATTTAAAGAGCAGTACATTCTAAACCTTTGTTTTCTGTTAAAACTATGACAGACAGACACTACCAGAAGTGACCTTGTTCATTCAAACTTCATTAATATCATTCCACAAAATTTCCATTCTGATCAGTCCCATAAACAATAAATAGGCAATTTGTTGACTCTTAAGTGGTAAGACTTCATTTGAATTTCATGACAAGAGATACGGATCAGGGAGAAATAAATTAAGAAACACAGTATATCTTCATGCCCGATGACAGGAGACTGCAGCCCACACTTGCTTTGTTCTAGCAAGTTCATGTCCCTGGAACATTTAAGTCCCAGCAGCAAGTTTAGCCACGCAAACACAAACTTGTTGTATCTGGCAGCCATGAGAAGCCCACAGCTGGCTTCATGCTGCCAGGACTAAACTCCTAACAGCACCCAGTCAAAATAGCCATTTATCAGACATGGTTACACCTACAGGAGTTGCAGTTTTACTTCCGCAGTTGCAGTAGTTCCTTTACAAACCTTTGCAGAAGCAAGACAAGGGTTTGGTTTGGTTTTTTTGGTTTGGTTTGTGGGTTCCTTTACAAACCTTTGCAGAAGCAAGACAAGCGTTTGGTTTGGTTTTTTTGGTATGGGTTGGTTTGTTTTTTCTGAGAAGAAATGTCAAAGGTAGGAAAAGAAGTGAAAAAAAGGAAGTGACATTAGCACAGACCTACATTTGTCAAGCACTAGTTTCTTCTCCTACCATATATTTTGAATGATAGAAAGTTTTTCAGCCTCCCAGCAGAGATCAATGCTTGAAATCTGAAGCCAGACAAATTCAGACAAATTCAGGTGAAAAATGAGACACACAGTTAAGAGCAAAGTGATTAACAACTGCATGACTTAACATCTTGATGGATTCTCTGTCACCGGGGCGTGCTCGGATCAGACTGGATATTTTTCTCTGATTACACTCTATCTCAAACAGTTTCTCAGCTCAAAGCAGGCATAATTCATGGAAGCTCATGACCTGCAGAAGAAGGTGTCAGTCAGACAACTTCAGAACAATTCAACCTCATGTAACACACTGCAGTTTTGAAGATGCCTTTCAGCCACAACCAGCGCCAATACTCCATGCATTGCTGGACCATGCCTGGACAGGATAAAAGATGGCTATGGCTCCATCAACATCTGCCACACAGCCCTGGCAGAAGCAGCTCCACTTACTCCATAGGCAGCGGAAGCGCAGCATTTCCTGACCAAGCACCTTCCTGTTGTCTTCATTAGGCCAAAAGAGATGGACGGATGGAAGTATCCCATCATCTGACTTGTGAGCTACCAGAAGGACCAAAACAGACTAGACGATTGCAATGAAGTTAACCTTCTAATAGACAAACATATCTGTATTTACGTGCACCTTTTCTTAACTTATTACAGTCTAGTCCAGATTGGCACAATGAACTGCCACGCCCGAAAAGAACCCTTCTGAGTTTTGGGTGAAGGAGAAATCTTGTTGATATAGTCAGCACAGGGGTATCCAGACATTAGTTCTGGGAAGGTGTAGAAAGAGTATGAGCTGGTTAGAATCATAGAATCGTTTAGGTTGGAAAAGACCTTTAAGATCATCAGGTCCAACTGTTAACCTAATCCTGCCATTCCACCACTAACCCATGTCCCTAAGCACCTCGTCTGCCCAGCTGTTAAATACCTACAGGGATGGGGACTTGACCCCTTCCCTGGGCAGCCTGCTCCAATGCTTGACAACCCTTTTGGTGAAAAAAGTTTTCCTAATGTCCAACTTAAACCTGCCCTGGCACAACTTGAGGCCAATTCCCCTCATCCTATTGCTTGTTACCTGGGAGAAGAGACCGACCCCCACCTCGCTACCCCCTCCTGTCAGGCAGTTGTAGAGGGTGATAAGGGCTCCCCTCAGCCTCCTCTTCTCCAGACTGAACAACCCCAGTTCCCTCAGCCACTCCACGTAAGACTTGTGCTTCAGACCCCTCACCAGCTTTGTGGCTCTCATCTGGACATGTTTCAGCAAAGCAAAGTCTTTCTTGGAGTGAGGGGCCCAAAACTGAACACAGTATTCAAGGTGCAGCCTCACCAGCGCAGAGTACAGGGGCATGATCACTTCCCTGTTCCTGCTGGCCACTTTATTCCCAATACAAGCCAGGATGCCATTGGCCTTCTTGGCCACCTGGGCACACCGCTGTGGTTATCTGCAGAAGAGATGAGAGACTCCTACCTGTCTCAGGGAGAACAAGAAATACAGCTCCCAAATTAGTGGCATATTAAAACAATACTTCATCTATAGTTGGGAAGTAAGGAATGAGATCGATAGGATAGGGACAGGGATACTGGTGCTTTATGCACTAAAAACTGGAGTGAAGATCACAAGTTTAGTCTGAGATTTGAAGTGGCCCAGCAGACAGCTCTCACTCACACTGATGAGTCCCTCACGATATTGTCATAGTGCCACTCCCAGAGCAAGACTCCACTGGGCAAGGCATGGACAGGCTGTCTCCAAAGGATGGATGGTTCCTTGGGGCTCAGTTGCAAACTGGCAAGCTACAGCAAGCAATATAACTATCACTTGGCAGGTGATTTGCAGTAACTTTCTTTAGCACATGGCAAAGGTAAGGTAATTTGGATTAGTTTAGCCCTTACAGGGCACTTACTGCCTGACAGCTGCCACTTAACAGGTCATATACCTAAACCCTGTGATTTCTTCTTTACCAGGTAGGCGCAGGCTCATTGCATACACCAGGCATGCAAGCTGCCGTTGGCTACATTAAATATGCCAGCACTTTTCCAGCAATGCAGCAAAATCCTGTTCTTTCCATCACAAGAGCTCAGGGTGATTGGGGAATACTGAATCTTGTCTGCTGCTCTCAGAGCTACGAGCTCTTTACTGGTGCTGCATCTGCACCCAAACCCACGGTTCTAATGCAGCAAAATCTTGTGACCTGAGGATCAGATATACTGAATGTAATTATGGCAAACAGTGAATAAATCTACTTTATTTTTCCAGGTAGTTCAGAACTACTCCTTTTAGCATGGGACATAGCACCACACACTGCTCTGTTTGATCTTAAATCCATAACTTATTGTTCCTGAATGCAAACTACTAAATATTTACAGGCCGCAAAGTGAAATTGAACTTTCTTTCCAGATAGACTTCCAAACAGCCTCAGGAATATCACCCTTAAGAAGCTCTCTTCCACACAGACCAGACTTTAAACTTGTTTTCCTCTTTGTGGCCAACTCTGTGCAAATCTTCTTCCCAAAAGACATTTATGTCATCAGAGCACACATTGGAATATTTTCTTCTGCATTCATTCATAAACCTTCACTTGTTTATTTTAATTTTCCTCCTCAAATTTAGTCCTTTGAGCCACTCAAGACACAGGGCAATTTCTGTTTCCCAGGTACATGAAGTTTCTCCAGCCCCAGAGGATTTGGAAGCATATCCTTTATCACATAAAGCAATAAAAAAACCCCAAACCTGTGGTGTTGCCTCTTAGCAGTAGGACTACTGTTTTCCATTAAGCAATGATGAACATTTCTTCCTATTGACTCCTCCAGAAACTGTTCTAAAACCCTAAGGATGCTCTGGTTTATTAAAAGCAGGAAAATCTTCTAGGTTTATTACATCAGCTCCGAAGTTCTGCCTGAACTTAACTCAGACGTGATATCCCACAAAGCAGGAAGATGAATGGGAGACAGATTTCAATTAGTCTTTCTCAGGAATACAACCACTGAAGATACAAAAGGTAAACATCTCTTGGAATGCTTCAATAGAAATAAACTGTGTGCAGTAACAACTAGAATAATATAAAATTCCAGAACAATGTGCATGAGAACAAGAAGGATCATGAAAAAAACAGTTGTACTTTATGTTCGTGGACACTGCTTCTTTCAGCTTAGTTGGTTTTGTTCTACTACTGGACCTCCTGGAATTTCATCCTTGTATATCCCAGGCTAAAGATTTTGAAAATACGGTGGAAGAAGACACTCATTCTTTTCTACATGAGCTGATCCACTTTACATGGAATACGTAAATTATTATGTAGATCAGAGAACAATAACAACTCTTTACCATGGGGTCTAACACACTGTCTTGGGAAATCGGATACCTGGGTTTAAAGCTTTGCTCCTGGGAATGTTTAATTATCCCTACAAGGTGGTATTGGCTTCTATAAGGCAAACCCATAAAATCCTGTGTCTTAGTGATCATGAAACTTTCTGAAAGATGATTTCACCCATCCAGACATATTGCTACAACTCCCTTCTTCTCCTTCTTTAATTTAGCCTAAATTAAATTTTTATTGCCAAAACTGTCCGCAAAGTGAGGACAACCTTGCCAGTTTCATGACAACTGAAATGACACGGTTTGGAAAAAAAATTATAGTTCATTTGGAAAATAGCTCAGCTAAGTTTACCTAAGTACCCCAGCACAAACCTCATCTTCTCTGTGCCAGGCACTGTATGAATACCAGCAGAAAGGTAAGTAACTTCCACAAAAATAATTTAGCATACAAAAGGGGAACAGATAGTAGAAATGTGTCAGAGATCTAATTTCCTAAGGAGTCAGGTAGAAATTACCAAAATATGCCCTTTGCTATCAGAAAAGAATTCAGCGTTCCCAAGTCACTACGCATTTCCAGTGTCCTGACAGCTATGAAAGTACAGAAGAAGATGGACCTATTTCCCCGCAGCAGCGGATTCTTAGAGAGGATGAGAACAAAACTATTCTGCTACTCCATTAACTCAACGGTCTGTGGTCACGCTCTCCTACTTCGAACCCACTGATGAATCACTGGAGACTCCATTTGCTGTCATGTCATGTCATCTCTTGTTTTCCTTCTTTCTTTTTTAAAATTTAGTCTTGCTTTAAAATTAAGTATGGCACAACATCGGGGGTGTACGTAGAACTGATATATTCTAAGGTAACCTTAACTTAGTCTTCTTGTCTTCAAACACAGAGGGACTCCACCACAAAGGCCATTGCCTCACAAGGGACTTAGGAAGTCAAAGCAAGCTGTATGTAGGGCCCATGGTGACAAGCATGGCCGAGAAGAAACAGCATGCAGTAAATGAAGCACTGAGCTGGAAAGCAAGAGGAAGGACAGTTTCATGACTCAGCAAGTGGACTGCCACCCTGAAGACACGAATGAGTTCCCTGTCTCTCATACAACCAGATTCTGTGATGCCAGGCAATATTATGGTAAATGTTTTTAAGGTGCATTATGCTAAGTGAGCATTACAGTAGTACTTCACAGATGTTCACCTCTGGGACTTCTGCTACTATCAGTATAAATGCTGAGGGTCAGCATTGTCACTGAGGTCACAGGCTTGTGCTTTGGACTCCCATAAAAATAACCTCATACATACATCAAAGTATTCTCAATGCATGAATTGTTCCTCAATTCACTATCTATGGAATGGGAATAAGCCCCTCCTCATGCTCAGCAGCTGTCCTGTGGAAAAAAATTCACTAACATTTGAGATGCATTCAAATACTGTGGCAGTAAATGCTAGAGAAGAGCCCGTGAGAAAATTAAACAGCATCTGAAGAAAGCGCAGATCAAAGCCTAGGGCCACACATTAAACAACAGGGGGAAAATGAAATGTTGACGAGCTTTTCATAAAATCACTGTGAGCACGGGAAGATGGGTCCTGTGCAAAAAACCCCACAATGACATGCAATCATTTAATTAAAGACTAACATAAGGCACACGAGGAAACTAGAGTAATGAATACAAGAAACAATTGAATGAAGGGATTCACTGGCAACTCTAAGTCCAGCACTGCTTATATTTTTTGAGTGCCTAATGTCGTGATTTCTCTGATGTACATTGTAATGCCATGCAGAGATGTCTAAAGCAGCCCTGAACAACCTCCACCAGCGACTCAAAGTTTACAGCCATGTGAGTAATCAGTAGATAAATTAATTCTGACTCGTATGAATGAGAAGCAGCTGAAAGCTGGAACTACATTAGCACAACACAGCGCTTGGGGTACCCTCAGTTCCTCCACAAGAATACAGCCTTGCACATATAGCCTGATGAGGGAAGCTCATCCCTCAGGCGGACATGGCCCTGGGGAGGCACTGATTTAGATCAACTGCATGTTTGGTGGCATGTGAAATTCCAGCTCAAATAACCATGAAAATCCTGAGTGTTCAACATATATTAGCACTTTAATGCAGTATAAGCTGTACTGCTTTATCCACGCTGTCTTGAGAAGTAGAAAAAAAAAGGCTGGAGTTTTAGCACTTCATAGTTTGGATGTTTTGTTGGGTGAATCATTTCTATCGCAATGCCTTTTAGCCCAGGGCTTAGAAAAACCATCAAGAATAGAAAGCACGAGTAAGATTATAGGATATAATAAGAATGCTTCATCTTAACAGCAGTGTAGAAACAATATCAGATGGCTTTTATTGCATAACCAAAATCTCCTGGAAAATCTGCCCAATACCACACAGGGATTTAAAAGCTCCTGAAAAATTAAATGGCATACAGGAACAGAAGCCAGCTGTCTAAGCCCCAGCCATGAGCCACAGCCATGGTGCCTGCTGACTTACTGCTCACGTGCAGCACGCTTTCCCTCCGCTGCTGGGATAACTGGAGATTGCTTTGGCAATTCCCACCACATCAACACACCCGCTGCCCTGGGCACCCAAACCACTTCTTCACACTTGTGAGCAGCTCTCACCTGCATCCCCTGCCTCTAACCGCACCGATACAGCATCCCCACCTCACCCTCAGCACCCATTTCAGAAAGCACCACTTCTGCTGTTCCCCTCCTGCATGGTCTGAAAAGCGAGAGGGCCTTTCTCCTCTGCCAATGTTGGAATAACTGGTGAGAAAATTGCTGCCCAAGAGCAGTCTTGTTATATTAAATATCGTCACACGTATGCCTCTCATCGCTTTATTTGAAGAAGTGGCTGCATTGGTTTTAAAAAGTCTGTGCCGTAGGTCAAATTTTCAAAAGTGCTCAGGGCCAGACACAATAAAGGAGATGGCTGCTTACAAATCATTCCTACATCGTCAACAGTGTGAGCCCACTCAGCTTAAAAAATCAATATATGGAGTACTCAGGGGAAGAAGCTAACAGGAATTGCCTGGTGTGTGTGGTAGCCCTTCTTGGGCGTTTTTTACGCCCACCAGCTGCTGAGGATCAGAGCCCTACATCTCGGAGCTCTTCCCACCACCACCCAGCCATGCTCACTTTCCTTCAGTTTTCTTTCCAACTCACCTGTCTCACCTGTGTTCAGAAAGGAGAAGAAAGAGGAGAGCCCGTCCAAGTCTGCAGCAACAGCCAAGAGCTCACCCTGGGAGATGGGTTTTCAAACAAGGCTGAGAACCAAACCCAGACCAGATGAACGCCAAAGCTGCTAAAGCATCATGTACCAAGTGAGCAGTTTCTCCTCCTCCAGGCAGAGTTTCTAAAATGACTGGTGTTTTATAATGGACTCAAACCTTCCAACGCATGTTAAACCCATGCTGAACGCACACAAGGCCATCGAAGGGCACCCAGTGTGTTCCTAGATGAAGGGAACTCTTGTCCTGCTCATTTCTGGTTCACAGAGAGACCTTGATGGACTTGGGTGCTTCCAGTGAAGCAATTCTGTCACACAAACAGCACTGCTCTGGTAGCCTGGGGATCACTTATATTAAAAAAGGGAAATACCCAGTAAGGTTGTTCAAACTCTGAGCTAGTGTTCTCAATCATATGGATGTATTGAGCTACTAACTTCTCTTTAGATAACCAGATCTGCAATTCACATAATCTGGAGATAATTTGCATTCAGATTACATTGTAGCAGTCCTATAACACAAACCAAACCTTCTTCCAAAGGCTTCTCATCCATAGGCTTTTGTCTTTGTTACTGAGATAAGCAAAGGTACGGTCTGTAAAGGACTCTGGGACTCTGTGTAGAAAAGCTAGAGCAAAGCACTTTGGCAAAACAAGGACTACTATTTACAACAGTAAAGGAAAAAGAACTGCTCTGAATTAGTTCTGCCCATACAGACCATCTGCAACTAAAAGGCAAGTGGATGCTGCTGCCCTTTATAGTGACAGACCTCTTAACATCTTGCCTCTTAAAATGGAAAAGTGTTTGGCCTACAGGGGAGGTAGCTAGAAATCCTTACAGAAATATATACCTGGTGCACCTCACACAATTTGTTTAAAATGTTGCAATCCAGGGACTCTTGAATAAACCTGACTGAACCTCAAAAATATGTACAAAGGATGTATTCAGCCATGTATAACCCATTTGACTACATTTTTTTTTTAACAGAGTGTATACTTTACCCCTTCAGGAGATTCTTCTAAAAGATGTTTAGCCTGTGTAATTAGAACAGAAATTCCTGTTACCTAGCTGGAGGCAGAGACCTCTCACTAGCTGCATGCAAAATTTCAGTGGACTTAGTTGTAAAAGGGGGCCCTGTGGTTTCTCTGCTTCCAAGGGCAGACATATAATCCCATGAAAATACAGTTACTGAGATCCACCTTAAAGCTAGGTACGATTTTTATCTTTGTCCACTCTTAATGGAATGCTCTTCCAGTACTTCAATGCTCACAATCTTAGACATCATTTCCAGCCTAAACCAACTTAAGGCCAGATTACTGCCAGGTATTCATATTCCAACAATATCCTTCATCTAAAAAACTCTACTGTCCACCAAAGAAGGGCTCATTGACCTGAATAAATGAGCAGTGATTGTTGAAGCTGACCAAGAAAAATGCTGGGAATGCCTGGGCCTGATAATGAATTTTCTCCTAGATAGTATATTGGGTTTGTGTGGCAAGGTTTTGGTAGCGGTGTGGGGTGATGTGGGGGGGTATGGCTACAGGGGTGGCTTCTGTGAGAAGCTGCTAGAAGCTTTCCCTGTGTCCGACAGAGCCAATGCCAGCTGGCTCCAAGATGGACCTGCTGCTGGCCAAGGCTGAGCCCATCAGCGATGGTGGCAGCGCCTCTGGGGTAACATATTTAAAAAGGAAAAAAAACCTGCTGCAGAACAGTAGCACGCAGGAGAGAAGTGACAGGATGTGAGGGGAGCAGCCCTGCAGCCCCCCAGGTCCGTGCAGCAGGAGGGCAGGAGGTGCTCCAGGCGCTGGAGCAGAGATTCCCCTCAGCCCCTGGTGCAGCCCATGGTGGGGCAGGCTGTGCCCCTGCAGCCCAGGGAGGCCCATGGGGGAGCAGATCCCCACCTGCAGCCCAGGGAGGACCCCACGCCAGAGCAGGGGGGTGCCCAAAGGAGGCTGTGACCCCAGGGGAAGCCCATGCTGGAGCAGGCTCCTGGCAGGACCTGTGGCCCCGTGGGGAGAGCAGGGAGGAGTGTGAGGAGTCCTCCCCTGGGGAGGAAGGAGCAGCAGGGACAGCGTGGGATGAACTGACCCCAACCCCCATTCCCCATCCCCCTGCGCCGCTGCGAGGGGAGGAGGGAGAGAAATCGGGAGTGAAGTTGAACCCAGGAAGAAGGGAGGGGTGGGGGGAAGGTGTTCTAAGATTCAGGGGGGTTTTATTCTCTCCTTCTCTGATTTGACCTGTAATAAATTAAACTAATTTCACCAAGTTGAGTCTGTTTGGCGCATGACGGTAATGGATGAATGATCTCTCCCTGTCCTTATTTCACCCCATGAGCCTTTCAATGCACTTTTCTCTCCCCTGTCCAGCTGAGGAGGGGAGTGATAGAGCAGCTTGGTGGGCACCTGGTGTCCATCCGGGGTCAACCCATCACAGATAGATATCCTGAGGATGTACGGATTCTCCATTTCCACCATTACCAGCAAAGGGGAGAGACCAAGTCATAGAAAATTCTGATCTGCTTTGATAAGAAGACCTATTAAGTATAAAAAGCCTCTTTCTCTCTTAGCAAGCTCATGAACTTACATTTAGGAATGCTGAAGATTACATCAGTGTGAAGTAAAGAACAGATTTTGGTGCTGTACCTTGCTGGAGTGCCCTGAGCTCCAGGGGAAGAAAAGAGAAGTAAGCACTAACTACGACAGATGTTTATTCTAAGCTTTCAACAGAAAGTTTAGCAATGTCAATAGAAAAACTCTCAAATAACCCATTTGACTAAAAGCAGCCACGAGATTTCTTTACTCAATCTTAGAAATCTTGAGTATCCAAACTGATGTTAAGAGGCTCAGTTTCCAGAAATCTGGCTGCCCATTCACCCCTTAACAAGTCTCTGCCTGGCATTCAGGAAAACAAATGGAACAGAAAAACAAAATAGAAATAGTCACGTTGTCCTGTCTGTTTGGAAAGTGACAGCCAGCCTGCATGCCAGGGGAGAGAGGGAGGGGGGAAAGGCGGTCCCTAATGCGCAACATGCATTTTGCAATGAGTCGATCAATCATCCTTCTTCTGTTTGTAGAAATGCCTTAAACAGAACAGAACGGTCCTGAAATGGTTCATCACTCACAAACATTTGATGAAAAGTGGATTCAGTTTTTGGTTTATGATACAGCATGCTGGAGGAGATGAGTTTTCTAGATGAGATACAGGCAGAACACATAAAACCAATCTACTTCGTTCTGCTTTCCAGGGCTGTCCAAAACACTGGGTTAAAGAAAAACACTTGGAGTGGGCTTCTGCCCAAATCAGCCACACAGGTCTCACGTATCACTGCTAGAGACATTGATCCTCGTACAACCCATCTACATGGCGCTGTGGCAAACCGGAAAAACCTCTGTCCCACACATGTGCCACCATTTGTTCTTTCAAGTTACTTTAAGCATAAAGCCTTGCATTTTATTAGTCTTCCCCTCAATTAATATCGATCTCAGCAATCTGCCATTCAAACCGTGCTCACCAAACCTTTCACAAAGGCACCCGAAGCCTGCTGATTGAGTTGTCTCACAGAAGTCTTGCTAATAATATATATTTGGAGTGCTTTTAATCATTTTATGAAGTTAGGAAATTCTCATCTATTGAGCTCCAGTGGACCACAGAGAAATTTTATGGCTCGTCACCAGTCGAGATCAGGTGAAAGGAATGCAGAACGGTGCTTTCAAATTAAATTACAGTTTTTCAGGTTGGACTGGCACAATCTGTCTTTAGCAAAAGAGGAGCCTTTTGTGGAACTTTTAGAGCAAATTCAATCCTCTGATTCACACTGCTGCTCCCTCCATTTTATACTAAATTGCACAGTTAAAAAGCTGACTATGGCATTCTCACATATCTTTCCAGCCCAACAGCATTGTGCTATCTGCCAAAAGCCCACTTCCAGCTTAGCACAGGCAGAAAGACACAGTGAAGGAACATGGTTGTAATTCGAGAGATTTCACATGCAGATCTACAGAGTGGGATTATGCTGGCTTTAATCTTGCTCTTAACCTTCACCTTCTCTCTCCAGTGCAATGAGGCACTTCTTTCTAGCTCGTCCAAAGAGAAGAGAGCCACTACAGAGCTATGAGCATCCTTGTATCTGTGAAAGACAGTATTCCCTCATGACCCAACAGGAGAGAAGATGGACAATTTCCTCTCTTCGCCCTCTTCTCTAATATGAAGCTTGCCCAGTGCCTGGAGAAGAACAGCTTATTGAGGAGCATGTCATTTGCTATCGACTGAACTGTAAAAACCGCACAAAACAACCAATCACAGAAGTAATCCTTTTTGCCATGTTCACACATGCTCTGAATTTGCATCCTGGGAATGTCCCTGAACATTCATAGGAAGAGAATTTCAACCCACTTTGAGCTTAAATACTCACAGACAGTGCATGTTTCAGTGCTGCTTTCCGAAAGCTTTCCCAGAAACCTGATCCAAGCCCATGCCATGAACTCCATTCTTGCAAGCCCACATTCATAGACCTGGAGAAGTGTCTCCCAGAATGTACAGAAAATGTACGGGTACAGAAAATGTGTTTTTCAGTTACAGAGCTCCTAGTTGAGCTGCCACGCGTAATGGTGAAGGGTCAGGAAAGATGAAGACACAGCCTGAAAAGCCACATAACTGCAATCATGTCACGCAACGTAGGAATGTGGACTGCACTGGATGGCGATAGCGTCGGAAACTCTCAGCTCCCATCTGTAAGTGAAGGCCTGAGGATATAAGGAGATTCTCCTTGAGACCTCTCCAAACACATGCATCAAACATGCTTCTGTACAACTCTTTAATACAAACACTGTTAACCTGGGCTGCAGTTACACCAAAAAGGGGTACGTTCTGGTGTAAATTGAAATGGAAAGGGACATTTTGTAAGTGCCAAAATATACCTTGAATTTGTTAACCTGGGCTGCAGTTACACCAAAAAGGGGTATGTTCTGGTGTAAATTGAAATGGAAAGGGACAACGTTTTGTAAGTGCCAAAATATACCTTGAATTTATTATCCACAGTGCAAACATTTCGTAAGGACAATAATTTTTTTTTTCCTGAGATTGCAGCTGTAACACTACAGAACTGGTCACTAATTAAGTATTTATAGAAAATCTTCCTAAAGTCATTACAGAAGAGGGGAGGATGAGAACTACATACAAGCAGCTTTTCTGTTAGGTATTTTATAAAGATATGAAATACTTGGGGTATTCTGAAGAGTAAATGTTATCATAGAACCAAAAGACGGGAGAAATAGCTTCCAACCTCTCTCCTCTGGGGACATCAGAACACTTCAGCAGAGGTGAGATAAGAGTTGGAAAGACATTTCGGCAAAAAATATGAGACAGAAAGTCCTCTTCTCCTGGATTAGGGAGAACCTGTCCTCCTACCCAGAGCTAGTTCCTGGATTAGGCTAAGTAGGAGGAAAGGGCAAATGTGGAATATTCTGTCTCAGCCACAAGAAATATTTTGCCCTATAGCAAAGAATATTTGAGAAGCAAAATGTTTGGGCTTCCAGTATTAGAGCTGGCATCCAGTTCTGTGCATCACAGCTGACTTCTTTCTTCTTTCCCTTCATTGTTCCTTGTCTGGTTCTCATCCTCTTGCTGTTTTCTCTTGCTTTCGGGGTCTGCCTCATTCTTTCCCCCAGTGGCAAATTAAACTGCGGACACTGCTTGAAAATTCACATCCAGCCTCTTAATCATCATGGCTGTAATCTTCTTCTGGGCAAAGAAGTTGTCTCAGAAAGGTTTTAACACACTAAAGCAGCCAGAATAGCCCAGACACCACATACGAGACACAGAGTCTTTGAAAACAGAAAAAAAAAAAAAAAAAAAAAAAAGAAACCTTAGAGACAGCAACCACAAATGACTCCACTCTGCCCATCTCCCTTTCCACATTTGCTTCCTTTTTTTTTTCTCCGTGGCCTTTCCCACCTTCCCATGTACATGACTTCTAACCCAGACAACCCTTCCATCTATCAAGAGCCTGACATGCATGTTTATACTCCCCCAGGACTAACCTTGTCACTTTACCACATTAGCTCACGTTTCCATCTCTGACAACGTGTGGCATGTTTTCCCTCAACCAACAACCACTTTCTTTTATATGACACATAGCACTTTAGCAGCCAAAGCACAATAGTCTAACTGCTCCTCCAGCATCATGTATCTCCTTATTATCTGCTACATTATCCTTATCTAATTGCATGCACTTTGGCTCAATCTGACATTTTCAAAACTACAGATGCTTATTAGCTTTTCTTAGCTAAAAGAAAAATGTGCATTATAGTGATTATCAGCTCCTGGCACCGCCTGTGAAACATTGTAATGAGAGAGACCTTTAGCCCACCATAAACAAGCACAATCAGGCCTGTTTTGGTTATTAGAAATGCTCCCACAAATGTTGCCACTGTCAGAATTAATGACCGCACTGCTAATTATTAATAATCTCATGTTTCTATGGGTTCTTTTTAGCCCAAAGCTTTAGGGCAAAAGCGGAAATTATTTAATTCCGCACGACCACAGCGAAGCCACAAATGAAGTCATGGCCTTGATTCCTTTGTGGTATCCACCAGATACAGGTCCTGCCCCACAGGGATAACTAACTAGCTGAAGGTCATGCAGCAGGTTGGTGGCAGACCCAGGAATGGCAAGACTTCCCTAATTGTCATTCCAATGCTCTACCACGGATCCATTCCACCTCAAAGAGAAGGTATAGAAATGTGCACAGATACCAGTGAGAATTACCCATTCCTTGAATAAGCCTCTTCCAAGCATGCAGAACTCAAACACAGAGTGGATAAACAAGGCAAGCACAATAGATTGGGTCACTGTGATCCTAAACCTTGGCTATGTCAGTCTTTATTAATTACTCTTGTTTGCAATGAATCATTGTATGTGTTTTGACAAGTGTTGTTTGTGCTGCAGTTCACGATAGAAGAGAAGCAGCTGCTTCAACAGCACCCACTTCATTAGAGTGGACATTGCGAAGCACTAGAATACCTTTAGTGTTTTTATCCAGGTGCTTCCTCTTGTATCTGGGATTGCAAACACCCAAATTAAAAAAAAAAAAAAAAGTTAACATAGAACAGACAGAGGAACTGTATCAATAAAGTGCTTACATTCAATATGCCTAGCAGGAAGACTAGTAAAAGTGGAAATCTTTGGTTCACTATAAACCATTTATGTCTCTATGGCAACATTGTTGTTGATTTCTACAGCTTCCCTATCAACAATGTAATAGATGTTTGGTCCTTTAAATATTACCTTTCTTTTCTGGCCCCTAAAGGAAATGGGAAAAACAAAACCAAAGACAAACCACATTTAGTATAGGTTATCCAGAAACATGAGGATGGATTTAGCAATAAATGACAAACAAATAAAGATAGGATTCTACAGTCACATGAAACATAATCCCATGAGCAATCTGCGCAAATCTCAGAGCTGTGTATGCAATAAACTTATCTTGGGACAATCAGTCTCTTATGCAAGAGGTCAAGCACTATTTAAAGCAGATCCCAACATCCTCTTTCCTCTCTGCTCAAGGTTCCTTGTGTTCCTCTGGAATATGAGATAACCCGACCTGCCTGTCCTGAGAGGAAAGCAGGGGAGACAGGCAGCAGCTGACACTTGCTTTCTGCAGTGCCAGAGGGCATGTCACTGTGAAGCGGCTGGAGAGGCGCCATCTGAGGGTTTTGCTGGGAGACCCATCTTTAGGCGCCAGGGCAGAGAGAGATAAGGTTGCCAGCAGCCACCTGTTAGGGAGGAAGAACTGACTCATGGCTTCCTGGCAGCGCAAACAGAACTGAGTTTTTCTCCCATGAAGTAGGGCTGGGGAAAAGGAGAGAGGAAGAACTGAGCTGTGCTTGCAGCCTCTATTGCTCTTAAGGTACTGGGAAGTCTTAGGAGCAAATGAAAAGAGCCATCCACCCCAGAGCCACCTCCCATACCACACTACCTGCTCGCAGCAGCTGCCACCACGTTGCTTTTCTATGCCCCTGGCACAAGCATAAATGTCTCTTTTGCAACTGCCAGCAGCCAAAGGTTGGCCTTATAAATACAAGTCTCTTTTAGTCCACTTTAGCAAGAGGCACTGCAGGACACTTGAGTTCATCTTCACAGACACAAACTCTACATGACTAGGCTCTGCAAACCACTGTTCACACCCTTGAGAAGGGACAACAGGCAGGAACAAGCCTCCTGCTGCTCCCCAGATGCTGGACATTATTCTCCCTCTGCAAGAATGGGAGGAGAGCAGGAGGCAGAGGGATCCCCTGTAAACCTGCTGGCTCTGCTCCCCAGGTGTCTTCAGATCTATGGCTTGGAGACTGCACTAACATTTGTAATGGCTCAGTCTCCATGGGTTTCATTCCTCCTCTGACCAAAATACCATAGCTACTTCTTTTATAGAGAGTTGGAGCTCATTTTAACAGAAAATAAGGAACATATACATACTTTTGTCATAAACACTTTCAAATTAATGAGTGTCGTATAACTAGAGCTGAGGTTACCAGGCATTTCCCACTGCTGCCTTTCCATTTCATGTAGGTCTGTATGGCCAAGATAACAACTCTGGGGAGAAATTTGCATTTGCTTTTGAGGTCTGCCTAGAGTGAAATCTACTTGAAATGCTGGAGCAGATGCTATTGACAAATACAGAAAAGAAAAAAAAAAAAACCAACATCCCCCCCCCAATATTATGTAATGAAAATATTAAGATACTCCTATCCTTCCCTTTGGATGCTTTAAATCCCCCTTCTCTCAAAGCAAGCTCCAAACCCTTGAACAGCTAGAAGAAAACATCAGACATTTGAAATGTCACTTGAAAACTGTCACTAATGAGTGCTAGGTACAGCAAAGACTTAAATGTGCCGGACTTCACAACTAGTTTTACACCTGTAAGAATACCCTTGGTGATAACTAGAATAATATTTAGTCTTAAAGCTCCTACGGCCCAGGACCAGAAATTGCAATAGCTCACAGGGCTGGGCAACAGCAAACCATCACTGCCGCAGAGCTGAGATGCACTGTGTCAACTCAGCCTCTGACTGCCCACCTGCAAAGTGAAGATAATAATGTTAAATGCAGTTTTAAAAGGCACAGAGACAGCAACTCGTGGAAGAATCTATGTAATAGCAGAGCTCTACTAACAAGCACTTTGTTTAGAGGAAAATAATTTACACTACACAAGTGATAAGCAATTAAAAAATATTCTCAATGGAAATCTGGTAAGATTTCATCACCAGAGATTCCCAATAATGGCCTTTTTCACATTACCTCACACACTCCATTAGCTTTGCTTAAACTTACTGCTTGCAATGTGGATGAGTATCAGACCCCTCTCTTCTTCTCTCCCTGGCTCCACGTTACAAGTTCCTTGAGGCTTAAAAACTGCGTTAATATTTGCTGTAATCTTTGGGAAGACTTTCAAGTTGTATTTTAACAAAACAAAGTACGAAAGATCTCTAAACTAAAGTGCTTAAAAGCTGAGAAGTTAACTAAAACTCCGGTTGAATGTGGGAAATGAAGGTTCCCAAACGCTCTATAGGTGGAAAAGTTGTGAAGGACTTGTGTTTCCACTATGCAAACACCACAGCACCCTTTGAAACACCTTACTGGATTGTACTGCTTACACTCTCCCTCTGTTCCCCTCTACACTGCTCCGTGCTGCAAAACACACACGTGCCTAGTGCCCATGTCCTACTCTCATTCTTAGTCACCTATTGGCAGTAAAGACCATGGCACACTAGATCTCTTCAGACAGACTAATGCACAGACTCAAAATATGTTTTTACTCAGTTAACTCACCCATGCTGAATTTCATCATTACCAAACATCCACAATTTAATGAACACAGATAACATCTTCAAAGGCGCATAAGTGAGTAAGAACCTGATCCAAAATGAGTATTTATGCACCTAACTAGGAAATAGATTCCAATATGTAATTTTTATTTGACCACAGTTCTCATTTCAAAAAAACCTGAATTTACAAACTGAAATTATCTGTGTGTACTTTTGAAAATTTACACTGTATCACAACCCTGTATGAGTGCAAGAAGCTTTTGGGAAAAGACTGCGGTTTTTGTTTTCCTTTGGGAGAAAAGAGAAACAACATTCCCTTAGAAGAAAGATTCATTTCTCCCCTCCTTCCCCTATGCTTGATTATGGGACTATTTAAAAACTGTTGTTGAACCATTTCTTATGAGCTTTGAAAGCAAGTATTTCTCCCTGATGGTGAAAAAGAGAGTTACAAAACTGTCATCAAGTCAATCAAATGTAGAGAAAGCAGCAAGGAATTGAAAATAACCCTCACATGTAGGTATGAGTATGCAAACAAATGGTTGGTTGGTACTTTAGTATAAAAGCAATGAAATGCCAAGCGCTCTATAGGAACGGTGTGATCAAGACACGCTGCCACCCCTTGGTCACAGGATGAAAATGCACGTACAGCATGGCAATGCGCTGGTAATCATCCAGCACATCGGGCAAAAATCCCAGTGAAATCAATTTGAAGTTAATGAACTTTAACGGGAGATTTTGCTGGACCATCACAAGCATAAATATATTAGCCCAAATTAATGTAAAGGTTTTTATTTCAAGGGACAAAATCATCTGACTCCCAAAGAGCATTTTCAAAGCTGTGATGGACACCCTAACAAACATCTTCATTCTGGCCTTTTCTGAAACAAAAATATACAAAAGAATGGAGAGCAGCACATATTCCTAGATTTTTTTTCCCCACCCCCTGTGTCTTTGAAAGCCCCTTGGAAAACAAGCCAAGCTGCTCTGACCCTGGGCTAGGTGTCTTCTTTCTGCACTTGAGCTACCAGCTACTCCAGAAAAATAACGTGAGCAGCGTACTCTACATGAGGTATCCCAGCTTATTGCAGAGGTCGCTACTATTAGAGAGATGATTCAGCCTCTTCACACAGTTATTCCTGAATACTTAAAAATACATTCTCTCTGGCAGATTTTTTTTAGTGCATGCATCATCACCATAGCTAGTAGAGATTGCAGAAACAGAGGCTCGTTTTACACTGACAGCAAATATCATAAGGTAGTTCAATTCTAAATTTAGCTATAAAGCAAAGTATAAAAAACATATCACCTCCAGATCAGAGTGTTCATTATTCCATAGTCACAAAATATATGATAGGCTTCCATGCAAATAAAACCCATTATTTTTATTTATATGTTTGTAACTATTTCTTTTTAAGGAAGTAAGCTCTAATTTTTATGAATTTCAAAAGGTGAGCTCACAGAATGTCTGTAGGGCCTAACTATTTCCATTGAAACAACTAGTCCCAGCCCTCTACATCTTAACGGCTGTAGGATAACTGAGTTCAGCATTCAAGAACTCACCAAAAAGAGGCAGAAGAAGAGACTCTTACAGACCTCAACAGTAGTTTCTGTCAATAAACACAGCAGTACAGATCTGTAGATAGATTTCTGGTTACAATTCAAATTACTGTATTTTACAGTAATCTTATGAATCCTGCAGTCCTACAAAACCTTCTATAAAATCAAATCATTCATCTCTTTGGGAAAAGACCACACGACTTCTGAAATGCCTGCTGTCTGCAGCTCAGGCCTCAGCCTTTCTGAAACACTGTCTTTGACACACATTGCTATGAGGCAATACCTCTTCCCATTAGACAAATAACGTACTGAAAATTAACACTTTCAATTACATGCAACAGCAAGTCTGACATACCAAATTACAATTTTTTTACACTAATGGCTTTGATTCTCACTTTACCAGACTCATTCTTTTAACAGATTATATTTGATTTACTTAATCCTTAATTCATTCAAGCAGGAAACACAGTTTCACTGAAGCATTTCAAAATTATCGCTATTTATATCTGAAAGAAAAACTTCTCAAAATGTAAACCAGTCTGAATTATCAATTGCAAAACTAGCAAAGTATAATATATAGTGAAATGTAGTTTTAAGCAAATGCAGGAAAGAGAGAAATATTCAGAATTCAGTTATGGAAAGAATATTCACAGTAATGAAAGCTTTTGTACTTTAAGTCTGGTTGGTTTTATGTGGTTAACTCTCCCATTAAAGTCAATAGGAGTTTTGGCTAAGTAACGAACCTGTAAGAATGCAGCATACAGCTCTTTCTATAGAAAAGTTTTATGATGTTTCAGTGAGGCGTTCAATATTTTTAACACATAACTTATCATACAAAATTTAATTTAAAAAGGACTTCTGTGATCATCATTTTATAGTCAGTGCCTTATAAAATAGATCAATATTCTGTGTTACAGAGAACTGCTGAATTTCTTATGCACCTGATTAATGCATTGTTATCATCCCAGTAATTAAAAGGAGCAGGGTTATACACAATCAGCACGATACATCTTACTCAGCACCTCCTGGCAGTTGCCTGCAAAAATTAAACTCATTAATCACTGCGATGCCAAAGAAGAAAAAGCTTGGAAAAAATGAAAAAGCTCTATTTTATGGGAAAAATTCTCAAGTCAACATCTAGGAGAAAATCCCATCTACAGTACAATATGGAAAGCATTAATCTCATCAATCTAAAAAGGAGAATTACATTACCACAATTCTTCATAATCTGCTATACCACCATGCTAGATTTTACTGAAAGTCTTCACAGATATTTCCTCATATCTGAATGAATGTAGTGAAAAAGTATTCCTATAACACGGCAAAAATGCCATCAGAATTTTGTTTACGGCTCTTGCAACAATTAACTTCAGTATCACTACTGCCAATTAGGAAGTGGTTTTCTGGGGTCATTTATACAGAACCTAGTTTCCTCATTACTCCTCCCATAAATAACATGCTTGTCTCATCAGGTTAATAATTAACATGAAAAATTTGAAATATTTAACCCAGGCTTTGTTCACAAGTTAGGTCTACTCTATATATTTTCTCATACACCTACCATGATTTGAAACATTGGAAAAACTTGTTAAAATACTAGAGAATGTTGTCGCTTCTGCTTTGCTATACTTTCATATTACAAAATCACCGTTCTCAAGTCCATCCCAATGGTGGCTGTAGAGTGAAGTGAGCAGTTGTCATATTAAACCACGACTGTCTTTGTCTTAAAATCTGTTTACTACAAAGTTCCTGCTTCCTCTTCAGCTTCATATAGGTTTTGTCTAGCATTTTTCTACCAGTAGTACTTCCAGTGGACAAAATGCTTACTAACAGTACTGTGGCCTTCAAAGGCAAGATCCTGTCTTTCCTTCTGTTTTGTACTGCGTTGAGGTCTGTACTGGGGCTTAAAAATACAGTACTGAATGCAGCACACATATTTTAATATGGAAGTCATCATCAGTAACCTATAAAAAACTCAGTTCTCTCCCAATTATTAATCACATGACTAAGTTAGGAACAGAACAATCTCATTATCAGGTTTGTTTTGGCATTACCAAGTGTGGCCAGGCAAAAAAAAACCCAACTTTGTTTCTATATTTTTAAGGTCTTGCTTTTCCTACTAGATCAGTGTTGAAGGATGAAAGATAACGTGAATATCCTACTACAGTATTTGCGTAAAACAGAAATCAGACGTCTAATCACCTTAGAAAGGAGTTTCCAATGCCGTCTCATTAAGCCCTTCCCCATGATAAGCAACAGCACATCCTCCTGACACCCTGCACAAACAGACCGCCCTCCTTGCACTTCTCTCATAGTCCTCGCCTGCTGCCTGCTTCATTTTTCCCTTTGCCTCGGGGATTTCACACCGAGGCTGCATTCGCTCGTCCTGGGAGAGCCTGCCTGCCGCCGCCGGGGCGGGAGAGGGATCTCGCCAAGGACAAGGACAAGAGGCCACCGCCGTCGCGTCGGA
>NW_009260479.1:4976483-4978131 GCF_000687185.1 Egretta garzetta | reverse complement strand
GGGGTCTCCGCCCCGGGCACCGCCCCCCCGCTCCCCTCCCCATGGGGGCTCAGCACCGCGGACAGCTCCGCCGCTCCCCTCCCCATGGGGGCTCAGCACCGCCGACAGCTCCGCCGCCCCCCACCCCGGGGGGGGTCAGCACCGCGGACAGCTCTGCGATTTCCACCCTCCCCGATTCCGGCAGGCCCCCTTCCTCCTGCACCGTGCGCTTTGACGTCCCTTCCCGCTGTCTTCGTCATGACTTCATCCTTCCGACCCCAACGACCCTCCCCAGCGGAGACCCCCAGCCCAGCCTGCCCAGCCTCAGTTGGATGGGAGCACCTTCGAACTGCCCAACCCGGTCCACTGAACTTTCTCAAGACACGTTGCCCCCTTTAAAAATAATTCACATGAGGTGCCCATGTGCGTTTAGAAATCACCCCAAGTCCCTGTGTTCTGGCCATGCTTTTTGCACTTAATTGCAGAAGACACCTAAGCAGGCACCTTTCCCTCTACAGATGGCACCACACAACAATGCCCTCCACCCACACACAAACCCTAAGGGGAAAAAAGACAAGAAAAACAAAAAAAAAGGGAAAAAAAAAAAAAGAAACAGAAAACCAAGTCTCCTTTCAGTCGTTTAATATTATTATTATTATTATCTTGGAGCCTGTCAGCACAAATCACTTGCACATGCTAAACTGCATCCTTTGCTTCCCGGCTGAGCATGTCTGGTGATCAGAGAAGCGGCTCCAGACATCTGCCGTCTCCAAATCCAGGAAAGCGAAATTAAAACAGCCAAATAACAAGGAAAATGTGCCCAAGCCCAGCCCTGGCGGCGGCGCTCCGCTGGCTCGCAGCGACACCTAGAGCCCAGCAGCCAGCGGGGGGGGGGAGCCATGTCCCCAGCCATGCCGGGAAGGGTCACGGGTAGGTGTGGGTGACCGAGCACAGGGGGCCGGGTCCCTTCTTGCCAAGGCCAAGGAGCAGCAGCGCCAAGGCCGGTGCCGGTGAGCGGGTCAGAGGGATGCAGTAATGCAGGCTCCCGCCAGACCTGAGTGCTGCCAGCCCTGGGCTGTCGCCTCAAGAAGGCTTAGGCCAATTTGCCTCATCCCTGGCAAAAGTGTGCTTGCTCTACAGACAGCAAAAGTTTTACGACGGGATGGGAAAAAGGACGGGGAACTAAAAGACAACCCGAGGAAGTTCCCCTGTGAACACAACTCTCTCCTCCACACTAGGCAAGACCTGCTGCCTCGGCTTGAAGCAGTGCCTCTCCTGGGAAGGCTCCCGCAGGCAGAGCTGAACCCTGCCGCAAAGCTAATGCGTCCCACCCGGGCAAGAAGTATTTTTAACAGACACAAACATTATTCCCAACTGCAGTCACTTACTTCCCCTTGTGTGTGTTTCCACAGCAGCAAACCGCTCTCAAATCCCCCTGCAAAGTGAACACCACCCAGGCTACACCAGCCGTGGGGAGCCAACCGGTCTGATCTGTCACTGGCCCTTCTTCGTCTCCCCGCTTTCTAAATCCCCCCTTTCCCCTCCTCTGAAAGAACTAGGAACGATCAACCCAGGCTGGTGCAAGCCTGGACGAGCCCCCGGTTATTACGACACTATGCAGCTGTACCCTCTGGAGCCGCTACCCTCATAGGCAGGGCGGGCGCGGGGA
>NW_009260479.1:4975540-4975826 GCF_000687185.1 Egretta garzetta | reverse complement strand
GGCAGGGGGGGCACACGGGCAGGACAGGGGGAGCGGAGGGGGGGACGGACGGGACACCCGAACACCGACCCGACCCAACGCGAACGACACCGGCGCTTACATCCTCCTCCTCGCAGTCACTTCGCGGCTGGTACTGGAAGCGGGGCCGGCTGCTTTCCTGTTGCAATGGACGCGAGGTCTTGCCGGCAGCGCCGTCCTCCTCGCTGCTCTGGGCGCCCAGGAGGTGACTCGCCTCGGGGGGGCCGGGGAAGGAGCGGGAGGCGTTGATCTTCCCGCCGGACCGCTG
>NW_009260479.1:4947280-4974077 GCF_000687185.1 Egretta garzetta | reverse complement strand
TGCTGCTCCGGCATCAGGGCTGCTGAGTTTCCATAGCAACAGATGCTTCGGTTTAAAGGGAAGTGGCAGAGTTGCTGTCCCCTCTTCTCCCCGAAATCCTCCTCCTCCTTCACCTCTGAACTCGCCAGAGATACAGCGGGCGTCCTCCCATGGGAAGTGGCGAAGCATAACTCGAGTTCGCCTGCTCCCGCTGAGAGGCTTGCTGCTGAAGAGCTCACCAACTTGATTATACTTTGGTGAGTGAATTTGATGGGCTGAGATGTTTCTAAATGTGGTTTTTACTTAAAGTTTTAGCTGCTAAGAAAATACCATCTTTGATATACACGATTTCATCAGTCTTACAAAATCCCCCACCTCAGTAGACCGCGTATACAATATATTCTAAAATGCGACTATCCCCCCCCGCCTATGATTTCAACAACTGCCTGATCAAAAATCTCTTTACATCTGAGTAGTTTCATCTGCTGCTTTTTATTTGTGTCTTCAAAGTCAGGGATGAAAAGTCTTAACATTTAGATGAAAAGGGAACCTTATCTCATCAAGAGAGAAAACAAAAACAAGCCCTCTGCCTCCTTCCTGACGGGACTTGAAAGAAAGCATCATTTTGATCTTCACAACCGAGATCCTGACATTTAATTAAAAAATGAGATGAGCACACAATGCTCTGAAGCAAAGGTCTAAGTCACAGCAACACAGAGGTAACTTTCCAGAAGCCACATGGACCCCTCGTAAGTTATGTTTCAGACACAAATTGACTACAAGCTACCAAAAATCTGGACAGTTAGCTCAGCTAAATTCCATCTTGAGCTGCATTAACAGTGACATTATGACTATTTGGTATTGGTGACAACTAGCACTGGAAAAAAAAAAAAAAAGACACAAGAGAATCAAGTTAAAAGAAGTAATACATTTTTAACTTCTTAGGAAAACCAGGACACAGAGGAATAATCAAACCAAGCCACAAAAATGCAAGAGGAAACCATCAGGCAGAAAAACCAGCAAGGATTAAATGTCCAAATTAAAAAGTCTCAAAAGTACAGAAAAAAGAAAACATTCTGCCTGGCAGCTCAGTTCAAAACTGAAAGAGCCAGTAAGGACCAATTCCGTTCCAAATACATTCAGTTTGCGGTTTTAATTCTTAAGAACTCAACATTTCACATAATCGAGTTTGTCAAGTCATGCACGCACATATTGTGCACGTATGTGTGCACACAATTCATGGGAAAATTATATTAAGGGAACATAAAACTGCAATGCCAAATACTTTAAAAGCTCAGTGAAAAACAACCCGCCAAATGTTCCTCATCCACCAAAAAAATCCTGATCGTGCAGCTTCGGGCTGTGATTCATTTGCCCTGAAATAAATAATCACAGCTATTTAAAGGCCTTCCTGATTCCAGCTCTCTGCTCCGTGACAGAGCAGGGACAGCAGAAGCAAAGTCATGTCATGCTCTGGGTATCGCGGTGGGTGAAGGAAGACGGTTTGCACCAGTTGGGAACTGCAACACACATTTCTGTAGCCCTGCTACAGCGCGAGTGACCTTGCATGGAAGGGCTGAGCAGGCAGCTGGAGGCAGAAAGATCTTGAATAACCCCCTGCAATAAGAGTCACCAGAACCAGTCTGTCGATGCCATTATTGAAACCAGGAGGATTTTTCTGAGTCACAGGGGACGGGGATGATTTCATTAGGGACTCTGGAGAGTGTTTCAGTCTCCCTGCGCACAAGTTATCTCAGGAGGTAGCTTGTCCCCTACAAGCACATATTATGGTAGTCCTGTCTGCCTCTCAAGGTGGGACACAACTGAGCGCTCCCGAGTCACAGCACGGTGCTGGAAGTCCTCTGCCCTCTGCCTGCAATTCCATGGTTAATTTGCTGTTCACGCGGGCATGACTTGGAGCCCAGAATCCTCTACAGTGTCCTGGTTATATGACCAGATACTGTCATACAGTGTGCACAGCAACAGGGCACGGAAAACAGGACAGAGCCAAAAAAAGAAACACTGGAGTCATTGAGACAAGACAGTAAAATGGCCACAAACAAGCACAGTACCAGTAACCGGGGCTTCATTACAGCAAAAGACCTTCTTGGCCTATGGCGAGATTTGAGGAGAAGAAAGCAACTTGCATTACGAAACATGTTTCAAGGGGCAAAATATTTCAGAAGTACAAATCTAAGATTGATGCCTTCAAACACACATCTTACACATACGAAAGATCCTTTCCCTAAACTCTGCAAACAGATCCCAAGATAAAAATCAAAGCTTTTCAAAACAAACGGTGTTCTTGAGCATCTCTTAGTTGTATATTTAATTCAGTATCCCAAGTTTTGCAAGGAGGTTTGATTCCTAACTAGTGACATTTCCATCAAAATAAAGTGTGTTAGCTTAAGATATTTTCCCTGCAGCGGCAAAGTAATTATGTTTTACTGACATTTTTAAAGCGTACAGATAAAAATGACGCTTGGTTTTTCTGCGTTGTACAAACAAACAGCATCCCCACATTTCAGCACTATTAATGTAACACTATCAAAAGCAGGTCAAACCCCAGCCCTGCTGCCTTTAAAACTATACAGAAAAGACTTCTTTTTGGATAAGCGTTCTTAAAATGACACTGGCAAAGAAACAATCCAGCAACGATTCTCTTGGATATTTTTAAAAAATATTACTTCTGTCTGTCAGGGAATTCAAGCATTGTTATTCATGTTCCATTATTCTGTTCTGACTAAGCAATTTATGTTTGCTTAAACTTTGAACTTGTCATCTAAATAATACAGAGCTTGTTGCAGACACAGAGCTAAGCACGTTTCTGGTTTTCACGTGGCGATAGTTATAAGCAGGTTATTAATGAAAATTTTTAAACAAAAAAATATTTTTCAATAGTTTAAGTACCCTTTTTATTATTTAAAATATTGTATTTTCCTTTTCCAATGAACTTTTAAAGGAATTTTAGAATTTTCTGGTTATCTTTTCATATCACTCCAGAAAACCCCCAATTAAGATTTGCTCTTAAAATGACTCTATTTATTAGTATCATCCCTCTGATTTTTTATAATAGCAACTCTCCAGGCACTACAGAAACAAAGTCACACCATTTTAACTCCTATTACTATTGTTAGCCAAGATAAAAACATCCAACTCGTGAATCTCTAGTGGCCTCAGGCTTATGCCATCTATACATCTGCTGTCTCGTGTCATCTAAAAACCCAACCCGACCAAAAGAGAACAGATATTCTCTTTCCTGTGTCAGATGCACCAATTCAGCAGTCCCTGAGGACACACTTGATCGTTCACTTTGATCTAATGTGTGTGCTGGGGGAAGCACGCAGTTGTTTCAAGATGAGTGACACTAGGGCTGCTGAAGACCGAGGGGTATTCTATACCGTGAATTAGTATGCGGATCTGTTCACTTCCTTATGCCATTATTTGTGCTAGTAGCATCTCAGAGCAAATTTTGTAGAAATGCAGCACTGGACAGTGAGTGAGCCTGACACATGGAAAGGCACATTTTTCTCTGGCATCACAGAGATTATTAAAAAAAATAATCTTGAAAGCCTTATAATGATTCAAAAAAACCCCCAACCCCCAAACCAAACCCAACCCTAAACAAACAAACAAACAAGCTAGCTTTCCAGGCTGGACTAAGAAAGGCATCGGAAAAATTAAGTTTTCTGAGCACTGCAAGAATAATTCAATCTTCCAGAAGTGGTTGAATGAAGGCTCTTTGTGGGGAAAAGAAAACACTGATACTCAAGTACTGGGAACAGTTGGCAAGATGGCTTTACAGGATACAAGATCTGGGGGAAAAAAAGTAAGTAGGCTAGAAGAAAAGGCTCTTCAGGGGAAGAGATGGACCCAGAGGGAGCAGTGAAGAAAGAAAACCAAAAGTATATAGAAGAGGCAGGGACACAGTGCAGTACCAGGAGGGTTGAGAGAGAAAGAAGATGAAGGCAAGTGAGGTCAAAGAGGCAGAAAAGAAATGGACCAAAGCTGGCAGAGATGGAAAGCACCAACATACCTGGAGAGCATGGAGACAGGCTGGAGTGTTACAAGGTTAATTGGAGCCATGCAGTTGGGAGGATTTTCAAAGCCAGGGAGATCAGCTGCTCTGCAGGGTAATTCCAGCACCTGCTGGACAAATGTTCACTCAGTGGTCAGGTGATTTTGTCCACCAAGAATATTGATACATACCTAGGCCTAATTAAATGAAACCAAGAACATGTAGCCGAGTATCAGTAAGTACTTCCCGGTAGCGTGAGCAGGGCTGTTTCCAGAGGAAATGGGTGAAAGTCCTAATGCTGAGAATGTTTATAAATAGCTTGTACAAGGCACTAGAAAATGCGCTGTCAGGCATAATCCTGCCAACTGGCAAAAGGATAGACCACACGACCAACAAGGTTTTTCTCATCTCTGGTTTTTATGATTTTGCAACTGGTGCAGGGGTGATGAAAGGCAGAAAAAAGCCACACAGGAGAGAGCGGTCGGAAACACAGGTTGTGCAAGTTCGCTGCTAGAAAAGGTAATTGCAAAGCCTAAGTAAAAGAAGGTATGGGTGCACGTGTGTTTGTACAGCTGCACACCACATTGGGGTCCTGGTCTACCACTATACCTAGTATTGCAATACAAGCAGATAGGAATTTGCGCTGAAGACTGTCCTTCTTGCCTTAATTAATATTCTGTCTTTGGAAGCTTCATCTGAGAGAAGTTAGGATGAGATCCCAATTCCATGTCTTCAAGACAAGCCAGGAAGTTAAGCATTAAAGTTAGAGATCAATACATTTTTCTTTGGGTGCCAAGAGCCGTTGGCAGCCATGGAAGACACAGCTAATATTGCTGAACTGGACTCCACCATGCATATGCTGCTTCTCTGCTTTGCAACCTGCCAGTATTTGATGCTTAAGTCAGATATGCCAGGACAACAACCAGCCTGCCTGATTAATATGGTCTCTCAAGGGGGTTTTCAGCAAGAAAAGGAAAGAAATTTTTCATCAGAAAGCAAAGTAGACTGTTGGCAGGTCTATCAAAAAAGCAAACATCTTGGAAAAGTATCCACTGGCACTTCAGTCAGCTACTTCAGATGGACTCTGTCTTGAGGCAAGAGATTATGCTCAGCTCTATATGTGAAGGAGATGCACAAGGCACCTGCTCCATCTTAAGTGCCTGAGCCGCATCTACACGTACTTTATTACCAATGTTGGGAAATGTTGATGCGATTCCTCTCCAATTCAGCGCTATAAAATTGGTAGCACACAGAAGCAGCGTACCTTGGAGAAAGATTCTGAATTTCCACTTGCCGAGAAGAGCTTGTGCACGCAGAATGTTAGAGAAGCAGAAGGGATTTAACCAGTCAGCATTTCAAATGCATGCCACAGATTTCAAAGGGAGCAGACAAGACAAAATACTTTCATTTAACGATTTCTTTATAACACAGAGGTTTTCTTTAAACAGATCTGTGACTCCTTGGACTAGCTGTCACTAAACTGACAGCTTGCTTGTTGCTTGGAAGAGAACTAAAACCTAGATTTAATAAAAGACCCAGGGGATGTAATGACACAATTTTAGGTTTTGGAACCCCACAGCTGAAGGAAAACCCTAGAGAGAAATATAAATATGCAGAAGAAAAAAGCATATCGAGAGAGATGGACATCTCAAAGAGGCTAGCTTCCATGAAGCTAACAAAATATTCTTCTACTCCTTTGTCCTCCTTCTGGCCCTGCCAGATGTACATTTCTTCCTCCAGTTTGGCATAGCTTCAGCATGTTCAAATATTCTTCTCTTGAAGCCTTCTCTTGAAGAAAGGAGCAATGACAGAGGTTTTTAAAAAATCTACCCTGTTGGATATTCTCTAGGAATAAATACTGGATCAGGGAACCTTGAAGGCTGCAGGTACAATTCAGTCCAGTTTCTGTCTCCCATCGGGATTACAGACAGGTGAGGAGCTGTGTTGAGCTGTCTTCTCAGGACGGTTTTGAATGTACAGAACTGCCACTACAGGTACTTCAGAAAGTTTTCAGCCTGAACGGAAAAGCATCTAACAAGTTCCAGTCACCTGGAGCTAAGTAGTCCACAAGCAGGGACTTTGTGGAACACAGTTCTAGATTAGCTGTCTGAAGTTCCCTGAAATCACCTAAAAGTAAATAATTCCTTTTTGGATTTGGCACTAATTTCAATTGGTAGATGTTTGTGCTACTTCCCTATTAGTGCTGGTGCATGTTCTTTCCTGCCCATTTGTCTTTATAAATTGATTAGAAAAAAAGCTTACCAGTTCACTTACCGTTTTCTAAGTACAAATTACCCCATTCTTCCAATTCACCTGTCTTAGTAACATGAAGTCTAAAATGACTGAGGCTCTCGGAAGCTATTTTAAAGGTTTGTTAATGCTTTCAGTCAACTGCCATTGTGTAACAGCAAATACACAGGATTATAAATGGCTGTCCAAACAGTGTATTCATTTTGCCAGAGGTGGGAGACACAAGAACGAGAATGGAACACTGACAGAGATTAATAAATTACATCCTTACTAATTTAACAGAGGTTTATGAGCACAGTGATTTAGGATCCACAAACAAGCCACCCAAAGAGAGATTTTCATTTTAAATATCTCTTAGGATGTGCCTTGATTTAACTCATCAACATATGTGCTTCCTTTTAACCTTACTGCAATCTGGCAAACTATGTCAAACAGAGGCACGAAGGTCAGCTTTGCAAAGGTATTTAGCAACGTGAGATACCAGAATACACACTGGCATTACCAAAATCAGATCAGTGATGGTGTAATCAATATGAACTGCTGCCTTGGAAAATTCCAGTGGATATTCACATGCATCTTTACGTATTCATTGTATGTACCTAAATTTAGGGGCATTTGATTTCTAGTTGCTAGTTAAGCCAATATAGATCTTATTGGCTTGCTAAGTAACATCTTTAAAAAATAAATAAACCCGAAGCTTTGTGAAACAAGACGTGCATATTTCTATTCTCTCCTGACTTAGAGGTAGATCTATATATATATTTATTTGCATATGCCAAGGAATCATAAAAGCATGCCACATGAACCAAACTAAAGAAAGTGTAAAAACTAACTCTAGGGATGTTCAATAATTTCACCGCCAAGGTGAAAGCAGTCCAGGACTCTGCTAAGCAAGACAATACAAGCTGCTCCATCATGACCTGAGCACAACTGTGACACAGGCAATCCTGTGAAATTTTGACTGCAACTGATAATTTCAAACCTCTGAAAGAAGTCTGATTTGCTCTTCCAGAGAAAAATAATCTAATTCCCTCCAAGTTATGCAAGCACACAGCAGTATTCAGATCCTCTTGTTCCTCTCTACAAAGCAGGCAAGCAGCAACTAGGCAGCTAAAAATGTCACAACAGGGCTCCAAGAAACAACCTTGGAGTCCATCACAGTTTCTGCAACGATGACATCAACAAGACTTCAGCAACACAGCCAGAGCTGCATTTTGTAAAATGAAAGCACTGAAAGCAATTGTTGAAAAAATGAAGCCACTGTGACTTAAGGCAGTAACAATTTCTGATGAACCACCACTTGCTACGGTCGCTGACGCCTCCCCTCCAGGAGCACCAGCGGCAATGAGCAGGCAGAAACAGCACCACCATTTATCTGGAATTTAAGGTTCTTGGTAATCACTAAATTGTTTCTCAACACTACATCTTCAATGATTTCATATAAATAACTGCCCTAAAACCTTCTTCAATTTCACAAGGCTGCACAAAGTTTACCATTTTTCTGTGGGAGTTGTTTATTCTAGCCATTATTCACCAATTTAAATACATCTTTGCCTATCCAGTAACTCAGCAAAACAGCATTCACTGTTTCTGGGGATAATACATTTATTGAAAATATCCTTTACTGAGAAAAGAGTATCCCATTCAAAGGAATGTATCCTACCAATATCTTGTATTTGGAAGTGGATGGCACCTCAAAACCAATTAGCATGGCCTAGTTGTGTCATCTAGAAACATAGGGGTCCTTCAAGTCAAGCACACGTGGTACTGACATTTGCAGCACATTATGACAAATGCAGGCAACAACTTGTCAGAGGTGGAAACATTTGCTGGATAACAAGGATGATATAACCAGAAAGTCAGCCAGTCACCCCAAAGAGGGGCAATACTTGGCTAGAACTTGAGATGTCACATTGGACTTACAAGAATTTACATGACCTGGGATATTCCCACCAAAGGCACCTTTCCTCATCTTGTAACACTCATAGCTTTCTTTGCATTAAAAAGGAGAGAAAGCACTTGCAAGGGGCTCAAATCTTTGGAATTTGGAATGTTATTCCTTTCAGAACACTCACCAAGGCCTATTTCTAAATAAACACACTGGCAGTGTTTTCATCTTTGGCCTGCTTTTTTTTCCAGGGAGCTGTAGAGAAGCACCGCTTTAGCTGTTATGTACCTGTGTGTTGAGTTTATGATCCAGGGCTGAGGGGCTCCCTCTTCTCCTGGTTGACTCTTGACTGGGATTCTCACACCCAGCTTCAGCTCCCCTCTCCACCATGGGCAATTCCCTAGCCAGGCCACCTAGTTTAAGAGACAGCAGGAGCCGCACGTCCTGCCACCTCGCGAGCCCCACATGTGCCCCAAAATATTTTAAAGTAGGTTTGTGGGTCAGCTGCAGTGTGGGCTGCCGGCATATCCCAGCTTAGTACCACAGCCATGGTGGGAGAGGTCTGATTGCGCCTTTCTGCTTATTTTAGGAGCAGCCTAAGGCAAGTTTACAAAGTAATCGCTCTCTCTCTCTCTCTCTTTTGTGTTACTGGTAGTGCATTTCTATAGGAAAAGTAAAATAAAAAAGATACTGATATGTTCACAGTGTGATTTCTAAGCTGACAGCAGGCCTTTAAGGTGAGAGCACAGACATTATATTAAATATGCTCCATCACACGCAATTTTTGTCTATTATCTAGTTCGTATTAGAAAATAGTTGTCATTTCTTTATCAGATCCTTTTGGAAACTCACTACTGATGGACCCTGCCCTCTACTGACATGCTTCTCTTGTGAACACAATGCAGTCTGTTATATACATGACAGCCTAGATGGCACACTTTAAATGAGATGAGTCTTTTATAGAGAGAGAGAGGCAAAAAAAAATAGAATGACGTGAGGACAAAGCCTAAACTGCTAGTGATTTCTATCTCCTATGTCAAATACCTGGGAGAGAGGGCAAAAAGAAAAAAACTTTTCTTAATAATTATTAATTAATTCTTAATAATAATCCTAAAATAATCCATTGGGATCAATACAGTAAGAGTTTGCATCACCTTCTACCCTTCAGAAACCAAATTGTTTTGTTTATAGTGCTTGTCAAGCTTGTTCTCTGAGTTTGATACAGAAAACATGCCAGACCCAGTAGAAGTTGGAGTGGTAAACAAGCGGCTGTGCCGTTCTGCTAACCTGCAGCATTAGCACGGAGGGCACAAAGCAGTGCCAGTGGCGCAGGAGCACTTACAGTCCCACCAGCCTGTGCCTCCTGCCCAGCACACCCTATTATAAGTGGCAAGAGAGTAGGCATTTTGATATCTGTTTTCACTTAAGGCCTTTAAAGTGGAGACAACATCCATTAAGACTTACAGTAAACTCCTGAAATAAAACTCCTGGTCGGTGTTTTACAGATGAGACCAGCAGAGCTGAGTGATTTGCTCATGCAAGTCTGTACCAGGGGCAGAAGAGTGCACAGACTTCACCCTATGGCCATTTATTCTATGGGGTGACGACTCTCTTTACGTTGAGTACTGAGAAAGCTCAGCAGAATTAGCAGGAGGTGGAGCATCAGGACAGATGCCACTTGCTAATTTTGGAAGCAATGGGCCCCAACCAGGGCCATTCATCTGGTCCAGTGCACAGCTCCTCTCTTCAAGTAGGCAGCTAACAGAAAAAAAAAGCTGAAGTCAGAGAACTACACCGCAAAGATAGTAAAACACCCCTGAGAAATAGCATTTTTCCTAAGTCATTACTATAGATGTCACTGGGGGCAGGGGGGTCCGCGCTCAAACAATCTGCACAGTTTGCAATTGTGGTTTTTACGCCACAGTTGCTCTGCGTTTGCAACTGCAGTCTTGAAAAAAACCCTAATGTGCTGGTTTCTCTTTCTGTAGGGTCCTCAGGTTATTTATTCCAGCACAACTGACAGAAAAAAACAGAGCTACTGCAGGCACAGAGAATGCTTTATGCCCTCCATAAAACCATTTGACAATCCAAGGAAAACTTTCCCGAAGTCTGTTGTTCCGATTCCAGTGTGATTAATTGTATTCAGTGGGAGCTTTACCTGAGAAAGGACGGCAGGGTCTGACAATATCTGAGCAGGTCAGCCCAAAACATTAAAATGATTCATAATCCTAGAAATAAACATTTGAAAAAAGCCTGTAAATACAGATCAGCATCACCACTTGAGGGTGCTGCAGTAGTTCTTAAATATTAACTCAAAGATATGCTACCAGGCAGGTACTGTACACAAAGCTACGCGGCAATAATTCACCTAATTACCTCCATGGAGGCACTTAGAACATTTGGAGCTAAAATTTGCACAAAATACAGCTGAACAGGAGATCTTCAGAAATAGAGGTTTAAATCCTAAAACCTTCTTAGCTAGCTAAGGTGATAAAATAGGATTCTCCTTAAAAATAGGTGGGAAAAGGAAAAAATAAGTAGAACAACAGAGGACCCTCAATTATGCAAGCACATGCACTTCCAACTTGAAAAAAATCATGACAAATATAAATTCTCAGCTCTGCACACACATTTCCTCTGACTGTAGTACAAGCGAATGTTTTCCAAAGCATATCAAATTGATTTTGCTATAAACTATTACAGGATTATAGTCCATTTGAATAGTCTTCACTACAGGAAACACACAGAACTAGTCTCTGTGGGAAATATATTGAACAGGCAGTAAAACACAAAGCAATACCAAAATACAACAGAAAATGGTTCAAAAAAGCCACAGCAACCTAAGTGGAGAGCCTGAGTCAAACATTATCTAGGATTGTCCTATTTTGCAGAACATCCCTTTTATCATAAAAGACATTATTTGCTTGTGAGGATATAAAAAAAAAATGAAAAAAAAAAAAGAACAGATGATAATGAATTTAAAAGAAACTTAGAAAATCATTATATATGTGAAAGCATAGTAACTGCACATAAAATGAGCTCTGGGTTGGAAAGCACGTCTAATTCCGGTTCTCTTATCTGACTCTTATCAGACACTCAAGAGAGCTGGCCAGGAACTATTTGATGATACCCTTGGAAAATGCTGATACATAGAAGTTAAAACTGCTGGTGGAAAAAGGGTTGGTTTAAAACAAAATCCCCAGTTCAAAGACACTTGTGGAGGGGGATTTATTGCTTAAGGTTAGAAGATATAAACGGACCACTTTCAGACTGAAAATAACACAAATCTGTTTCCAAAAATGAAGTGAATTTGAAATCGCAATGAAGAATGAAAAAATAGAAAACCTGAAATGAAAATAAATCACTTCAGTTGACCCAAACTAATGTTATTCTTTGGCTTGCCACAGAGCAGATATTTCCAGGATTGATTACCTGTCCCAATTCAGAGCAGCAAAGTTTTGGAAGCCTTGAAACCTGAGTCCTTCTCAGCTCTAATGAATCTCTTTGCTGGGTGCCCACTAGAACACAGTAGATTGAAAGGCTTACTAAAACTATCGAAAAAGACAATGATTACCTGGACCTTGGTCTTGAAGTCAAAGTACTGCCATCAGCTGGAAGACTAAGACTGCCCTGGGGCAAGGGTGAATATAATCTATGGGCAGGTAAGCACTAGAACAGTCCTCCGCAATGAGAGGTAGAGAGGCTCAGCCTCCTTCCCTGTCCTCTCCCTTAGGTGACTGTTCAACAACATGCTGCTGCCAAAGCAGATACCACGCATGAGCCACAAAATGCCTCTCCCAGGGCTGTACTCAACATAGATGAGGAACTGATCTGATTTTCAAAGACTGATTTAAGCCCAGCGAACATCTTCACGCGGTACACACGCACAGCTCAACAAATGCTCGCGCCTCACTTTCCTAGCAAAGGAAGAGCAAGGGAAAGCAATGAGATGTGGGTGAATGTATCAAAAGCAGAGGTGTGCAAGAGCCAGAAATTCATTCTGCAAATGATCTGATTAGCTAAACACTTCTTCTTTGGCCTTAGCCCTCCCATAGATTGGAGTAATTTGGCCCCTATATTGCAATACTCAGCAGCACAAAAGCTACTGTAGATACTTTACAGGGACAGGACTAATCCCTGAGCCTATGTAGTAAAACATTGTTTTATTAGGGCATCTGAAATTAGAGCCATTGTGTCAATATTCCCTTTCTTTATAAAAAGTGTGTTAGAAATAGGCAGACAATCTTGACATTATGTAGGTTTTTCTAAATCCTATTCATTTCTACATTGCATTGTTCAACTAGTTATTTTTAAATTTTCATTGCTTTGCAGACAGTGCCCTGATTATTCCTCTGAGAATGGTAACCTTTTAAATACCTTTATAAATGCCTTTACACATGATTAACATCAGCACAAGACCTACCCACTTCCTTATATCAAGGTCACAAATACCAGATGGACACTTCCAATGACCAAAATAAAAGTTATGCATAATTTTTACAAGTTAGAGAACTTTTTTAAAGTGAAAAATAGCAGAAGAAGGTAGGGTATCATCTTGGCCTCATTTAAAAGACGAGTCCATCTCACACAGGTTTATGTGGAGCTCCAGCTTGGCCTACACATATAGGAAGAGTCAGCAAATGGGGCCCAGCCAAGTGATTTGGCTATCGAATGCACAGACGGGAACTCCTGATTACTGACTTGCATTTTACTATGTGGGAAATTATGCTCCAGCGAAGTGAGGCATTTACCTCCTATTAACTTCAGTCAGACCTGGATTAAATTTCGGGCAAGCTGCTCTGATTCTGTTTAAGTTACCCCAGGAATAAAATGCATGCATAATAACCTCCACCTACCCCAGAGGGGGTTGTGAAGATTAATGGTAGGGAAGCACCTGGATGCCAAGGACAGACATTTGTCCTAGTTACGTCTTACATATGAAAAATGATCAGACTCTTTTGTCTCTCAGAAAATGGTCACAGTTACTTTAAAATACATATTCAAGCTGAGAGTTGTGAACTGAAAGACCAGAGTAGTTGAAATTATTAAGTAACATGTAACACTGTAAATGTATTTCACTGGGAAAAGGTCAGCATTAGAGATGTGAGACAGCCTTTTACATTCGAATAACTCATATTGCCTTCTCTTCATCAGTCATGTATTTCCATAACTGTGTTTTCTTTCGGTCATCTTATTTAACAAAAAGGATTTATGTTTTGTGGAAAACAGCACTACAGAAAAGGCATATTTATTAAGTCTGCCATTAAAAAACTATTTTGTATTAGATAAGTGTTAGCAGCGCTTTATTTTTTCAACGAATAATTTTATTATTTATTGCACACTCCTACCTTATATTTCATTCAGTTTAATTATACTGGTAACATGCTAGGTAACATTTCTAATTTTCCTTCTGTAAATAACCGGTATCATAGCACATGCTTGTAAGCAGTCATTAGAAATGAGGAATGCTTGTCATTCCTATTAAACCACCATGGTTTGCTATGCACAAACATTTTTAAAACATTCAAATCTTTGGGCTGAAAGATTTCACTCAAAGGACCGGGTGGTTGCTTTGTGTCAATGTAGAGAGGAGAAAGTGGCAGCTGTGTAAACACTGAGTTATGGCAATTACTGTGATACACCCCAAACTTCTCCATAGAAGCATTTCAAAACATCTGCCCTCCCACACGCAGGACCTGGGCACTGCATTTTGTGCATAGCAGGGTCAGGATCTACCCCTGCGCGGCATGCATAGAGAGGGGACAACAAAGTGATTGCATGATTCCTGCTTCACGTTCTCCCTTCATGGCTTCACTAGATGAGCAGGAATACTGCTACTGTTGAGATAATTAGCACAGGCAATTAGTATGAGATTGTTAATGTTTCACTGAAACACAAATAGCAAAAGATAAATAATTCCTCCCTTAAGATCTAAACCAGAAGAATAATTAACAGCTGGAGGGGAGGGGAAGCAAGAAGCTAGAACACACTCCAGAACTGCAATCTGCTGCCCAATTTTTGCAGGAAAATGCGTCTTTATGCATTATATCTGCTACTCAAGCATCTATCCTGCATCAGCAAAGCACCTGCAAAGTTCTCCACTGAGTTCAGTGATAGCAGGATTGTGCCTGAAGTTGGAAATGCTCATCCTTAGAAGTGGGTGATCCTAATAATGTGATCATACGGTCCAGGCCTGTAAGAAATGTTGTTCAGTCTGCACAGACATCTTTGCAAGATCAGGGCTACAGCTTTATATGATGGTGCTAACGCTCCAGGCAATCACCTCGTGAACCAGCTCCCTCACCTTTACTCTGTGAAGAACTACAATCCTTTCACTCCTTGCTTTCTCCAGCTCTATCATTCTCTTTCCTGTTAAGTTAAAAACTTGACTACTTCTCTATATTTAGTAACTTCTTTTGCTCCTCAGCGGGAAGGAAAAACATCCGAAGTAGAATTAAGACTTATCAACAACCCTATGTTTTAATTCATGACCCCTAGAAAAAGCAAGTGAACCCATCCTTCCTTTCTTGCTGCCCGAGGTAGGGCCCTACCTCATTTCTCTTTAGAAGACATCTTTCCGTGCTCTGGAGGGATTTTCCCTGTGCTCCCCTGTTTAGACACGAGTGCTTATTTATATTCTGCTTTGCGACATTTTAGTTTTGAGTTTGTGTTTGGGTAGAATAGAATCATAGAATCATAGAATCATAGAATCACTTTGGTTGGAAAAGACCGTTAAGAACATCGAGTCCAACCTTTAACCTAACCTGGCCATCCCACCACTAAACCATGTCCCTAAGCACCTCATCTATCCTTCTTTTAAATACCTCCAAGGATGGGCACTCTACCACCTCCCTGGGCAGCCCATTCCAGAGCCTGACAACCCTTTCAGTGAAGAAGTTTTTCCTAATGTCTAGCCTAGGTAGGTCAGAGAAAGCTGTTTGCTGGGCAAAGAGCTAAACACTGATGATGCTGTGTGTAAAGAAAGCACTGGCCATCATGGTCTGCCATTTATGTCTCTCTTCCAGAGCTCTGCCAAGCTTCAGGGCATAGCAGAGGAAGATACACATACTTCACCCTTGCACACAGCGACTCTGATTGACCCTCTATCAGTACGAGGACAGAGGAGAAGGTTACGTAGCTAACAGCATGCGACGCACCTCTCTCGCTTCCTTCGTACAAGAAGCACCACGTGCTCTTGCTTCCAGACCATCTCTCCACACAGGATGGCCAGAGGGCTCTGCGATCCAGGGCAGCGTAGCACAGGAAGGCAGGAGTATGGAAGCAGGGTTTCTTTGCCCAGCTACGTTCCTGTTTCTAGGATTACTGGTGAGCTGAGGAAGTATGGAATGATTCACATCCATTTCTTAAAATCGTCAAACCAAATCAATGAGATGCTTTCTGTCTGTAGCACTGAGCAAAGGGGAGTTCTGGGGGTAATTTATAAAGAACAGAATGGAAATACTGCCTGTGCTATGACAACTTATTTACTTATTTAGATTTAAAATTATTAACAAATTTGCCTCTCCATGGGTCTCAGTGCCCTAACATCATTAACCACTCAATAGAATTTCAACAGCTTTAAAGTAATCAGTTTTACAGAAACCCAGTCAGCCAGCCACTTTCACAGCTATCACTTGCGTCAGGGCAGGAGGAAGAAAACCAAAGTCCTCTCTGCCTTTTGCAACATACTCTAATTCTTTAAATATGGGCTATTTCAGAGCGGTGATTAGAAACACATTCCAGAGTCCTGGAGAATATTCTGCTAATTGCCTTAGCTTTTAATGAGCATATGGGTCAGGTACCCTTCTGATCTCAGCTTGATGATGCAAGCATGATCCTTGTGCTGGACAAGCTCCAGGCACAATAGATCATAACTGACGTCTTACACACCACCCGTGACCTAAAAATGGCCAGCAGAGATCCTGGACTAGCCATGCCTCAGAAGGAAAATCTGTGCATCTCCATAGCCGGCCTGCGACAGTGCAACAATAATCTGGCCACAGATGACCAGGCATGGACAACACAGCTGAAAAGAAAGGTCAGCAGGCACTGTCCAAAGGGGATTAGATGCAATTCCTTCCTTCTAAGGCACAAATACCTGCTTCCTCATCCTACCCTCAAGACCTCCATATTGCTGTAGATGAAGTTCAGGCAGCTCACCTTCATCCACACCCAGACATGACTGGAGAGAGAATTTAACTTCCAGAACTCCAGATTCACTTTTAAAAATGCTATCAGATATGTCAGTGTTTATATATACATACGTGGACACACACACGCACACACACATGTAACCAAAGCACTGGCATGGCTAAGTTTGGGACCTCAGTCCAGATAGGAGACATGCAGGGATTCCAAACTCTTGACAGTCTAAAGCTGGAACCCAGGCTTGATCCAAAGTCCACTAAAGACAGTGGCAGTCTTTTCATAGCCTCCAGACATAAGGCCTCTATGTAGTGAAAGACAAATTGAATTCTCCCAAGACTGGCAAATTAAACCCAGATAGGTACTGGCTAGGGGAGTAGAACATTTATGAGCTACTAAGTTCAACCCTGGGATTATTTATATGTGAGGAACTAGGTTTCTTTTTTATCTGTACAGAAAGTACAGCCACAGAACACTGTTTAAATGAGCCATCTTTTGATATTTTAGTAAGCTTTTCTACTTATACAATGGGGCAATATTTCACTCTCCTCCTGTACCCTGAATTTTACCTGTGATGCCCTTGTCTGTACACATCTTTCATGACTGGCACAAATGTGTACCACAGACATTTCAAAGCACCACCAGTCATTTCACTAGTGTACTACAACGCAGTAAAATATATGGCATACTGCAACCAGAAAATGCATTTTAATCTTTCAAAAACCTGCTTTTCGTTGATGACCCATAACAGGGAGAAATTCAGAATACTATTTCATTGCTTAGCTTCCCTGCCCAAGCTCCTGTATTACAAGCTGAGAAATGTTGTAAGTCTGAATGAACTGACCATCTGCAATAACCAAATTTCTTCCTACTATCTGAAAAGCAAATATGCACAGGAAAAGCAATAACTCTCTATATATGTCATAAGGGCAGAAGGATCCTTAAGTTTGGTGGCCTATTCATATAATATCAATGCCATAAACTTGTATTAAATGGGCACTGTTCTTTTCCAGCTGGAATTACACTGGTTTTCTTTTGGAAAAGCAATGCAAAAAACTAATGCAGCACAAAAAAAGGTTGCATGAAAGCAATTTTTGATACCACTCACTTTGCCCATTTCCTTACTGCAGATTTCTTTCCTATTTCTTGCTGTCTCAAATCAGAGCAGCAACCTTTGCTTTCTTAGATTAGCACAATGACTTCATGCAGACATTTTACATCCACCATCGCCATGATTAATGGAAATACATTTGTCCCTACTGCTTAATGTTAAACAGCTGAGGTTAGGTTATATGCTAATTTAAACTTCAGACAATCCTACTGGCGTCAATGGGATCATGTATGGAGCAAAATGTTGCTTCAGTTGTATTTCTGTCTCCTGGAGCCTTCCACTGTATCTTAACATACGTCTTTGGTGATATTCTAATGGGTACATAGCAATGGGAGTCATTCACAGCAGATGGTATTTTGCACTGCTGCTCACAGATTGCAGTACTTGGATTTGCCAGTCACATAATGAACAACTGGTCTAAAAGCAGAGAATAAAAGCAGGAGATAAAAAAACAACATGTATTTTTATGGAGTAACCAAACTAGGGAAACAAACTTTTCTATCAAGATGTAGCTAATGGTTAGATTCTCTAGTTTCTAATGAGGTATCAGGTCTGACTGAAATTTGTCCTGTAGGTGGAGCATTTCATAACAGCTCTTCCTTTATAAAGCCTTGAGTGCTTGGTAAAACCAAAAATTACACTGCAATCTCCCTTCAAGGGTCTATGAATTGTGTCTTTTTTTTATCAGACTACCTATTTTCAAAGAAAATTGTGGCAATATAGACTTCTACCCTCACACAGCTTTGCCAGAGTTGGTTATAAAATTACTGAAACAGGGAAAACAAAACATACAAGCATGACTCTGAATGCCCCACCTTCTTTGGGAACTGGAAAAAAAAAAAACACAAGAGAAAGCATTAGAAAAGTATACTTACTATCTGCAGTTGAGGTCCTCCATCAATGGAATTAAGTATGCTTAAAAGTAACAGGGTCTGAAATCACGCTTTGGAGGGGTATCCTCCTCTCCACTGACTATAGAGAGCCCAGATTCTTCCCTAAGGCACCTGAGCTGAATGCCTAGAATGAATATCCCTTAAGCTGGCGATTTTGGAGAGAAAAAGCTCTGTGGATCTAGTGGATCCCCCAAAACATTCCCCTCCATGGAGCCAGGGAGTTTCCTCTGAAGTGTGATTGTCACATTTTAATGGTCTCTGGATATTAGGCAGTCTATGAGCAACCCCCACAAGCACTATGTGGTGAAGCTCATTCTGAAGGACTTTCAGGGAAAGAAGCAACTGGATCATTTATGCTGAAACACAGCTGACACACAGTCAAGGAATGGCAAGATTTCAAAGGTACAGAGCTTTTGTGAGACTGTTCTGGCATAGATATGACACATCCTCTGGGATATCTCTGAATATTAAGACGTGGTGTCATGTGAGTACTGTTTCAGCAAGAGAAGGACGCTGCTTTTGGCCAAAACCATTGCTCCTTACACCAGTTCCATGTGCACAAAACAAACTACATCACATGTACAGAAAAGCCATCACCATTCCTGCACCTGTCACTACTGGAAGGCCATTTGGAACCATATCTTCAACTTTATTTCTGGCAATGCTCCATCCCAAGCTCAGCTGCAATTGCTGGGCTTCTGTTCTGACATCAGTGGGATAACTGGTAAGCAAGGACTGCATGCATTTCCTGAAATGTCTTAGCAATCTTGTCAAATAGCTGAGCACAACTGGGAAAATATCAAGAGATGCAGAGTTAGAATTAGTGAAAGAAAAAGGAGGTTTATTGTTTATATTCCAGCAGCATGTAGAAACCCCAACTGTGATCTGAGTCTCCGTGTGCCAGACAACATATAAACATGCAGTGGAAGCCAATTTTGGCTCTGAAGAGCTTGCAGTCTTCAGAGGCAAGACAGACAGAAGGTGAGAAAAGAAACAGAGAGAACTAACATACACACACACAAAAAAACCAGTTGCAAAGCTGTGAGTAAAATTCTTGTCTCCCTCCAAATACCGCAGCCTCTCCTCTGTCCAGTCTGTCATACTGCCCGCTAATCAAAACAGCCTGACATCCTGATTGCATTCACCTTCCACAGGATCTCTTCAAGCTAAGCTGTGAGGAGCGCCAAGCAGGAAGCAAGCTGAATCACACCTCCAGAAACCAAAATGATCAGTTTATTCTGCTATAATTCTTCATGAATCCACAGTAGGTTATTGCTCCTTTGTCCTTTACTTCTCTTTTACCGTTTTTTTTTTTTTTTTCCCCTAAGTAGGTCACCTCATCTCCTGAAGTATGAAGCCATAAGACTATGAAAGCATAAAGGAGATTTATTCCTCTCTGTGTGCATGATCTTCTCCACTGAAAGAAGTATGGGAATGACTACAAGGTTCATCATCGACTTCCAAGAATAGACAAATGCCTTTGTTATGCTTCTGTGGCACATCTCAAACACAGGCAGGATGAAACTACAGTGAAGACAGAACTCTTGCCATTAAGTTGTCCACTAAAACATTTGAGCATGGTCCAAAGGTGGTAAAAGGTGAGAGACTAATTTTATTTGAGAATTTTAATTTGCTAGACTTAACATAAGGCCATTAATGGGGTTTTTAAGCTCTCTGTCTCAGACCTCTCTCTGCTCCTAGATACACATTTATATTAAATTTGTGATTTACAAGCATCATGATAGACTGTCCTTTGCTAACCTCTTACAGGGCTCTCAGTCACATATGATGCTTAATTACATTTTAATAAGTTGTTCTTCAGAAAATAAAATCCTCAACAAGTGAAGCTGACAGAAATTTAAACCCTGTGCATGCCTAAAATACAAAGTCTTTGCAGAATAAAATCAAGCTCTTTTTTCCCCCTCAGTACTCTTACTTTGCATCTTTTTTTACTGATTTCTGTTTGTGTTAATTCCAGAGGTCCCAGTTCACACCACCAAAAAAGGATGGTTTTCACAACAGATGCTTGGTCTCAGGAAAATTATCCACATAAGACAAGGCAAGACTGAAGAAACTCACAGAGTAAAGCAGGGTCGCTTGCATTCAAGCTATCTGTAGTGAAGGAAAAGCTTGTGGCTATTTTATCAAGAGGTAGATGTTGATGCTATAATTCCAGGATTATTTATGAATGTACTTGACAGCACATACATGCTCACATATACAGATAAACACGGAGTGTTCAACAGTCAGGAAGGACCTTGATTCACAAGTGGCCATTTAAATAAATATACTGTAATGCTGACATTTCAATCTTATGGAAAATGGTTCTGACAATAGACTAATAATGTATGTCCTTACAAAATTAATTTTATAATTCCATAATCCAAACTTCTCTGTAACAGGCAGACTCTTTTTGATACATAAGAAATAAAATTATGTAGAATAGGAAGATTTTCTTAGAAAGTTAAAGCAGAAAAGAAAACATTAAGAACCTGTATCTTTTAAGGTGTTCCTAACTCAAATTTTCAATTACATTAAAAGCCCAATAGCTTCCCTAAGGATCAACAATTGTTCAGATCCAATACCTTTCCTAGCAATTAGCTACAGGTCCACAGACTCTACCATCACCAGAAATACCATCTACACTCCTCTGCATCTCTCCACTCCCTCAGGCAGATACATTTTTCAACTAAAAGCAGCCCCGCTTTCTGAGCATTCTTTATCAATGCTTCCTTACTTTTGACAAAACAGAGAACAAAACATTCAAAGCAAGAAAGCTTTTATGTGCAAATAAATCAATGAAGTTTACAAGATGAATTAAGTATCTAGCTATGCTGAGACCTGATTCCAATGAAATCAAACGCAACTATACTAGCGTAGGGTCTGCTGACCTGGAGTTTTCATTAGATCCACAGGAAATTTTAAGCTCTTACAAACACTTGTTCATAATGCCAGACGACAGAGTTATGCAATTATCTGGCCCATTAGTTTTGCAGTTTACAACCACTAGCAAGTGGTTTTCCCAGACTGAAAACTTTGATGAAAAACTGTATTTGCAATAGAGTAGCTAATAACACAGTGCTGATACCAGAAACTCTGCTCAAGTCCCTACTTCAATTATATCCAGGACTGGAATACAGGTCTCTTCTCAGGGTTAGGAGAAGAGGTTAAGATCCTGCCTCAGTGTATGTGAGAGCTCCTAATGCCTCCAGTAACTGTCAGTGCAGGTTCCTCATGTGTCCAGAGTCTCTGAAGCCGCATTATTTGACGAACCAGATTTTTCACACAATTTAGTTGTTGCAACATGCTCCAAGAAACCTGTGAGCAGAATCACTGACAAAGAAAGGACACACTGAACGTCTCCTAAATTTTGAGACTTCATTTGACCTACAAGAGCAGTCAGCTTAATGGTGCTCCATCCATTAGTATTACTGGCCAAGGCTGCTCAATAAAAGGCTTTACGATGAAAATGTAACAACCCCAGCAGGCATAATTCTTAGTGTTCTTCTGGACAATGACTAAATCAATACTGAGTACCAGCCTCAGAGTTTCCAGATAGCAACACGGTAAGTCTTCCTTCTTCATATACCTTCACTAACAGCATGCAATAAACCATTCAGCAGGCATAAAATTCCTGCATTTCAATACAAAAGCACAAATTTTCCCCTTCTAGATTGTCCTCTTGTTGTGGGAACAGGACAAATAGGCCAGGTAAAGTATGCTACCTATACATGCATTCACTCCTATGGATTTGCTCCTGCACGGCGAAACTTCTCTTTTGCAATATTTAGATGAACACACAGTTATACAGCTCCAATGCACCACAGCTGCCCATTTTCAACCTGCATCCTCAGTTATGTCTGCAAGGTCACAGAAGAAAAAAACAGCAGTGACAGAGAAGGATCTCAAGCCAACAGTGTGTCAGACTCTCCCTAGAATTCATAGAATCATAGGATCATAGAATCATTTAGGTTGGAGAAGACCTTTAAGATCATCAAGTCCAACTCCAAGTCTGGAGTCCACCGTTAACTCACTGTTTTCTTAACACCTGAGCTTTGGCCATGCTATACCCTCACTGTATGGGCTGAGCTTTCTTTCACACCTTTGAGCACCTAGAATTTAAATATTTATAGCTAAGCTCTAGTTACACAAGCTCCCTTTATAAGTAATGACCTCCTTAGGTTAGGAGTCATTTGATCTATTTTAGCATCTATTTCATACAGACGTGAGTTCTCTGCAAGCCTCTGGAAGTACACTCGCTAGACGCCCAGAAATTTCAGCACAGAACTGGGATGACCAGCTCAGGTGTAATGTGTCTACCCTGCATATGCCTACATTTAATCAGGAATCCTGAATCAATCATTAATTAATCCTGCCCTGTGTCTGTCACTCTCCTAAGTGGACCGTAACACTGTCCTCTCATAAAAATACTGTGAAGAAAAAGGTATTAAAGACTATTACGTGTGGCTATGATGGCAGTGTGGCCACAGAAGGACAAGGCAGAGCTGAGAATGAGTGGCCCTCAATAACCATATATTCTGACATATTCTTGGGAAAAATTTAGGTAAATAAGAGGAGCTTTCCAGCCTTAGGACACAGCAAAGGAGACACACAGCTGTTAAGAAAGGTGTATGCTTGGGGTGTAACCCGAACTGCATCTAGTCAGCACTCTCTGTGCAACATTTCTACATGTATTAAATAATTTTTAAATGTGCCAAAATCAAAATAAACCAAGTATGGTTTCTTAATTGCATGCAAAATTGCTTCTGCAGTATATATGTGAATACCACAAATAAAGGCATTGCAAACACATAAGAGTGTGACAAAATACTCATTTTAAACGTCTGCAAACCCCCAAGCTAGCTGGGATGCCTGGGCTCAGTTCCATATCTGACTTGAGAGCACAAATGCCTTTGATTTTCAACCATTAACTCACTTTTGAAACTGGGATGCACAAGCCAATTGACTTGAGGGTGGTAAAGCCAGCAAGGACCCCAGTGAATGCAAAAGGAAAAACAAATAGAGCTGGCCCCAGCCACAAAGGTGATGCAGAGGACAGGGTAATACCACAATCGACTTCTTTCACAGGAAGAGTACTGTTCTCTAGTTTAATCCTCTTTCACAGTGGATTAAGATAATATGGAAAAAGCAATGAAGAAGAGTGTCTGCATAACTATCCCAAAACTGCTCCATGCATAGGCAAACACCAATGTACTTAAACACCCACGGGAGTGTCTGCTGTACTCAGAACCAAGTGCACGCAGAAGCCAAAACGAAATCTATAGAGATATTCAGCTGTGGAGTCTTTCTTCTGTCAGATGTGGATATGTCCCCATGCATCACAGCCTGATGGAAGAAAAGAACCACAAAGCCAGGCTGCTGCTGGAGAGCGTGAATCCTATGGGGTCACAGCGGAGTGGAGAAATCACGCGTACTTCAAATGCAAGACGCACAAGCCAAGGGTCTTGGGAGCGTCAGGTGGAAGCTGAATGTGTGATCTTAACTTTGTGCTGAGACTTGTCAGGCCTGCCTACAGCCCTACAGAAACACTCACAAACCAACACTCAGCCAGCTGGTTTGTATTTTCATTGTATTTCATTGCAACAGAGTCTGCTCACAAACTGCATTCATATTCTCCTCGTGTAAATTTTATTTTTCAGCACAGCTATGATGGGTTTAATTTCACCTTGATTTCTTCGGAGGGTAAAAGCATTACAGAAAAAATACATTTCTTCTGCTTTGCCTTCAGCCTAAGAATGACAGCAACATCCTCCCTGTGAAGAAACTGGTAATGCTGCAGTGATTTTTATCACTAGCTCTTGTATCTCCTGGATATTAATAGATGTTTGGGAAATGCTGTAGTATCTCATTATTTATAAAATATAACCGGTATAATTCTGCAAAGAGATGAATACCTCTGTATCAGGAGCTGAGAAGACTGCTTGTCTTAGTCTGCAGTTTACATTAATGGACCACTAGGGTTTGGCTTGGAAAGGTGATAACATCACAGACCGGACAGTTCTGCTGTTGTTCTGCAATCAGCATTGACTTTGTCGTGACCAGGGTACAGCTGTGCTCCCCTTACCTACTGCAAAGCCAACAAATGCGAGTGCATCACCTGTAACATATCTCTCTCCAGCTCATTACAGTGCACAGGTATGTCTTATTTTGGAATAAGCCGACCAACATACCATTGTTTTAGTCAATACCAGAGTATCAAAATTCGGACAGATTTTAAACTAGAAAAATTAAAAAAAAAAAGAAAAAAAAAGCAGTAAGGACAGGAAGCTACATTTCCATGAGAATAATGAAGTACACAAATATGGCTTGGGGAATTTCCAGATAGACAGAAGTTCTGAGGGAAAGGATCTTGTATTAAAATGAATCTTAATTCAGTATGAGACAGTAACATCATGCTTTTCGGAAGTGCAAATACTATCCTGAGACCAGTGAAGGAGAGAAAAGCTTTTCATGTACTTCCAGTAAGATTTTTACTTGACTCAGCATTTGGGGTTCTGTGCCCATTTTGAGACACAAAATATAGATTAGTTTGGAGACAGCACAGAGAACGACAAGAAGAAATACTGCCACAGAAGCAAAAGCAACTGTTTAATTGAGGGGTAAAAAAAAAAAAACCATCAGCTTTTTAACAGCCAGTTATAAAGGAAGTGGCAAAAATTGCCGTGTCTGTGGTGGACAGAACAGACAGTACAAGTTAGGAAAGACAGGAAAAACCCTTCTAAGGATAAAAAATGTAAGGATGCTGTAGTATCACCCAGGAAGACTGTGAAACGTAGGCCATTATAATTTTCAAAAAGTTAAACAGACACAGTGACTAAGGGAGAGCTGATCTTGGCTTGCAGCTGGGCAATGAACTATGTAAAACCTAATGTTCCCTTTTAGCTCTATATATCTTTTTTTGTTGTCGGCAGTGGTGAGCTTTGTTTCTTGTTTGTTTTGTTTCTCCTGTGGATGAGCAAGATAGACTGTCTGGCTTTCAGGCCCTCATGGAAGATTGCAGGGCTTAAATGGACAGAAAGAAGATCTTTCTATTCTATGGAAACTGAGCACATTTGAAATTATACAATTCCGCAAAAAACCTTCAGAGCCTTCAAACTATCACGTGTCAGAGTAGGTATTTTTAAGATGATTTTCATTATACTACACATGTCTCACTTGATTGTACTCAGATTCTGTTCTCATTTTAGCAGGCATCACGCCTGCTGACTTCAATAGCATTATTCCTCCTGTTTTTACACTACACTAAATGAGAATAGACCCAGCCCTGAAGTAGTAAAATGGATTTGCGATTGCAAGATCTTAATGTTCTGGGGCTTTTTTGCAATTTCATTTATGCCTGTAAATTGTCCCTTTGATGGCAGTGGCATGAATGTATTTGTTTAAGACACCGCTTGCTTCCATAAGTACAGAAAGACAGATGAACCCCCGCAGAACCCTGCAGCTGGGGCTAGATTGATCTGTAACTCAATCCAGCAGTTCTTAAATACAGGTTACATGAAAAGCTCTTCAGCAAGCTGCTGAATACAGCAGTCTGTTTAAAAACAATAGAAGAAGTGACTGAGTATATTCATCTCATTGTAGGAAAATGCTCACAGAACAAGACAGGCCTCCTCAAAAGGCTAGGTTTTCCACTTAGTTGCTGTGACTGCATCCCCTGGTGAGTTGCACTTCTGAGTTCATGAATGCAGCAGCATGAAGTAAGGAATATTGAGAATCTGGGGCACTTTTTAGACCTCAGTCCACCTCTAGACAAAAGTCTTAATGACCTTCAGTATTTTACACACAGGCTGGATCTGAGGAAGAATCTCATAGAAGTATTACCCCAACAATAGGTCTAACAACCTACAAGTTAAACTAAACTGAAAATAGGCTGAAACTACATTCTACTAAATATTCTAAAATTACATTCAATATTAATACACTAGAGATGCCCAGCAGTGCCACATCATTGCTCAAGTCAGTATCTTCCGCACACAAATTTCATTTCTGCAGACATAAAGCTTCTCCAGCTTCAGAATGTTAAATTGGAACTTTTAAGATTTGAACAGAAAACTCATGAATGAGAACTTGCCTCTGAACTCTCTGCAGAAGCCTGCACCCCAAATACGGGCAGACCTATTGGATATCAGGAACACTGGATTGCCAAAGATAGCATTGCTGAGACCATCCTTCCTGGACCCCCTCCAAGAGTAAATAGTGCTGCCATCCAAGAAGATAATCCACCTCTAAAGGCTCTAGGAAACTTACAGCAGATAAATTTTAGTTTGTTTTCCTCCAAACACAGTTGTCTTTTAAAGAATCAAAAGGGTAAAGGTTCTAATTCTCAATCAAGTAAAAGTTAGTTAGGTTATACTGGACGGTAACTGGCACTGGCAAACTGTTTTGGGGAGCCAGGAGACATCAAGTTATATGTCATGACCTTTTTTTGGTTGCTAAACTCTTTCATGAAGGTTGAACCTGAGGAAATCCAGTACTGATAATCACCAAGATTA
>NW_009260479.1:4931003-4947236 GCF_000687185.1 Egretta garzetta | reverse complement strand
TTTCATTATTTTCATTGCAAAGGATTTCTGCCAGCCTAACCACACCTCTAACGCCTTCCTCGTAAGAGAAGTCATTATGGTGACTTTTATAGAGGAGAATTTCTGATTTCTGCACACGATATAAGCAGAAGATCCTAGAATCCTAGATGAGAAGTAAAAAGGAAGTGCCTAAAATGGAAGTAAGCCCATAAACCCCAGTTTTTGGAAACCAATCTCAGCTCCAGAGCTGGGGTTAACTGAGGACACCGTGAACACTTCTGTGGATCATCAATCAAGATAAGCGCTCCGAAGGAAATGCTTCACCTCTCCTCCCTATGAAAGAGCTCCTGCTGTTCCTCAGACAGTGCACCATTGATGGGAAGCCATTTCAGGAGAGAACTGTTCCCCTGATTGTGCAGACTGTCAAAAGCTGAGAGGATCTCTAATCAGCTAGTCACAGAAGAAATCTTGAGCATTGTCCTGTCTCAAATCTATGATAATTCTCCAGATCAGGGGTCAAATCCTCTGGCAATTAGCAGAATAAATTAGTTTGTTAATCACCTTGGAGGAACAAGTACCTAATGAATGGGGAAGTGTTGTGCGTGCATGACTAAAGATATTCACATAATCACATAGCTCAAATGACCTGGTTTTGAATGACATATCCTACCCAAAATAGCCTGGAGCAAGAGAAGTGCTGTTGACAAATGGTAGTTGAGTAAAGCCATTTGGGTATGCAAGAACGATATGTTGCCTTAAGCAGTGTAAGTGGATCTGTGTGTACAGCAAAACTACATCTTTGAAACTATTTCCAAGTTAGAGTTACAAAAAGCTATTCAGAAAAGAATGTAAAAAAACCCAGGTCTGATGGCATCAATCAGAAGTTCAAAAGCCTTCCACTGCATGGAAAATTGGGGAAAACTGCACAGAACTGAAACTGGGAGAGGAAAGCCATGGAGAAATCAACTGACAGACTAAAATTGCCCACTGGCTATGTCTGGGAACTAGACTTCCCCTCAATATTGCTGCATGCTTTGCTTTAGGTAGGTGTTCACCTTTTACTAACACTAATAAAATTGTGTCCTGAATGCAGGGTTCAGGGTATGCTCAAAACTTTCCAAGAGCAGACTTGGAGTTTGCTCCTATTTTAAGATGAAAGGTTACAATTCATATAGCTTTTTAACTGGATCTTGCTCTCACATAACCTCTAGTAACTCTGATGCCATCCAGAAGGACCTTGACAGGCTTGAGGAGTGGGCCTGTGCAAACCTCGTGAAGTTCAACAATGCCAAGTGCAAGGTCCTGCACCTGGGCTGGGGCAATTCCCAGTATCACTACAGGCTGGGGGATGAAGGGATTGAGAGCAGCCCTGCAGAGAAGGACTTGGGGGCACTGGTGGATGAAAAATTGGACAGGGGCCAGCAATGTGCACTTGCAGCCCAGAAAGCCAACTGTATCCTGGGCTGCATCAGAAGAAGCGTGGCCAACAGCCCAAGGGAGGTGATTCTGCCCCTCTACTCTCCTCTGGTGGGACCCCACCTAGAGTATCGTGTCCAGCTCTGGGTTCCCCAGTACAAGATCGATATGGACATACTGGAGCAAGTCCAGCAATAGGCCGAAGATGCAGAGGGCTCGAGCACCTCTCCTATGAAGAAAGGCTGAGATAGTTGGGGTTGTTCAGTCTGGAGAAGAGAAGGCTCTGGGAAGACCTAACTGCAGCCTTTCAGTACTTAAAGGGTGCTTGTAAAAAAGAGGGAGAGAGACTTTTTACTAAGGCTTGTAGTGACAGGACAAGAGGCAATGGTTTCAAGCTGAAAGAGGGTAGGTTTATATTGGACGTAAGGAAGAAATTTTTTATGACGAGAGTGGTAAGACACTGGAACAGGCTGCCCAGAGAAACTGTAGCTCCCTCATCACTGGAAGTGTTCAAGGTCAGGTTGGATGGGGCTTTGAGCAACCTGGTCTAGTGAAAGATGTCCCTACCCATGGAAGGGGGTTTGGACTAGGTGATCCTGAAAGGCCCCTTCCAACACAAATCATTCTATGATTCTATGAATTTTCTGTGCTTCCTAAGTAGGCCTTACTGAATTCAGTTCTGGACAAGTTAGGAGTTATTTGAGACCCATATAAGACACAGTAACTCTAGGCAGTTTCTGTGAAGCACAGTACTTACCCAAGGAAACTATGGGCTATTACACAAGAAGGATTATATGCACTCTCTTACCAAGAGCTTTAAGAGAACCCAATGTCTTCTCTAAGCACCCCAATTACAAAAGCCAAGATTTCCACCTGTTTTTCTTTCCCCCCCCTCTATCAAGACCATTCTTTCTACCATTTCCAAATTACTTATTTAAAGTTTCCTAAACAAGGTACCTCAGTCCAGACCTCATGCCCTTGGTTAAAGTTACTTTGGTAAAATTTCAATAACTTTAACTGTATTGTTTATCTGCCCAGTACAAGCATAGAGCAGAAAAAGGATCAGAAAGCATTCCAGTCTTATGTCAGGTAAGAGACAATACACTCTGCAGGTAAAGCCTGCCAGCCAAACTAGCACAGAAGCTCTACCAGGTCCCCAGTGGACTTGAGCTTCATAGAAGCTCTGATTAGGTTATCATAATGATCCCTTTTAGGCCACAAAATCTATGGTTCTTTCCATAATCTGAACTAGCACATTATCAGAGATAATTTTGTAAACCATTGTCAACATTAGAGAAACTTAGATTACTATTTGATCAATACTCTGAACATTAAAATAAATTCCTAAGAGACCTATGTGTATCTACTGCATCAGTAACAGACTGTAGTATTTGCAGAACTCAGGGAAAGTATCAAGTCTATTTCCTTAGTCAAAAAACAGGAGTCTTCCAAATTCCTGGTAGGTTTCTCTGGCCTAACTGACATTACCTAACAGTTTGCACTCAAAAATAATGCTTTTATTAATGAATCCAAGGAAAAAAACCTTTTGGATGTATCAATAGGACCAACCTTCCTTAACCTCCTCCTACGCAGCAGTAGATTTTTCAATAGATTCTCAAAGAACTAGAAAGTCTGCTTTGGAAACAAATCAGTAGACATTTCAGCTGGAAAGACACCAGCTTTCTCTGACACATTCCTGTTATCTAGTTTAGTGATATATTTTAATTTTCATGTCTGTTTTATTCTTAAAGATCCTAAATGTAGACATTCTGTAAGGACCCTTACCATGGACAAACAGCTTAGATAATTTCTTTTGACTCACCCCATCGCATCAGGCTTGGAAGCAAAATGAGGGAGAGGCACTGTGTAGTGCTGTCTTTTTGGCCAAAGCATCCATCAAGAAAAGAGTCAGGAGAGAAGAGCCACTCACTGAAAAGCAAACATACACCAGTGGAAAAAGGAGACGCTAGAGCTCCTTCCCCTTCTCATCAGTACACAAGGAGCAGTAAAAATCAGGCATCTAGTCAGTCTGATAACCTATGCTCAGCACACTTCACTGGCACAGCACCTGGGTCCCTCTCCTAGCCCAGCACAAGCCGTAGCCCCAGCCCTAGTAGCTCTTCATCTGCAGAAGGACAAAGGCCAACAGGCACAGGGTTTCAATGGGCAGCAAGAACTACTTTAAAACAAGCCATTAAGGAAGAAATTCTTTACAATGAGGGTGGTGAAACACTGGAACGAGTTGCCCAGAGAGGTGGTGGAGGCCCCATCCCTGGAAACATTCAAGGCCAGGTTGGATGGGGCTCTGAGCAACCTGATCTGGTTAGCGGTGTCCCTGCTCACTGCAGGGGCGTTGGACTAGATGACCTCTAGGGGTCCCTTCCAACCCAAAACATTCTATGATTCTATGAATTACCTGGGGAAGAAAAAAAATAATCCACAAATTCTCCTGATTGTCTTGCCCAAAAATACGTAACCTGAGACATGTAAGACTAGTGCATAATGAGCTTCTAATTCTGAACTGGTATCTATAGCTCCTTGACCACACTGAGCACCAGAGTGGAAAATTCCTCACAGTCAGACTACTTCTCAGCCAACATGGTTAACTTTCTCACCGATGTTTACATTGGAGAAAAGTGCTCTGCAAAACAATTACAGCACTTAGAATGGTTTAATACACACCAATTTTCCAACCCAAAACATCACAGAGAGGGTTTTTTGAGTTTTTTCCACAGAAAAGAACAAGACTGGAAAATGGACACAGCAAGAATTAAGCTTTCTTCCTGCCCCACATCAGTACTTCTAAGTATTTTCACTGATTCTTTTGAAGTCTATCCTGACTGCTAGAAATTTGTACGTATAAGAAAAGTCAATGTCCTGGAAAGGTCTAATTAGTTCTTTTTGGGTCTAGAAGACAAATGAAGGTGAGAGAGAACATAAGGAGACTTCTTTTACCCCTAAGCACAGCTTTCAAAATTAATGGAGGTGTTCTTTTAAGATGTGTATATTTATGCTTCCTTTCTTTTTTTCATCAATGCACTACAGAACACAGATTTTTGGCCCAATATGACAGAGACATCAGTTTTAAGTTGATATGAGAGCCAAACCAGGACTATCTCCTTAAAATTGTACCTCTTCTAAGCAACAGCAATTGGTATGACACTTACAGCCAACAAAAGGCAACAGACACACGGCTGCTGCATTTGAAGTCTGGTATTGTGTCAGAAAATAGCCTAGTATTTCCTAAAATAAGTCTCAGAGCATACAGTATAGCACAAGACTCCTGCAATGGAAAGTCTGCCAAATCCCTTCAAAACTAACAATGTGTAAGCGAAGGCAAGTGAAGGGTTAGACAGTTTTGGTTTTCTAGCCTTACACATTCACTAGAAGACTAATTTTTATCTGTATATATACGTACACGCGTATATTCCTGAGAAAAGCCTGCAGTGAGCTACATATTGCAAATTTTAAGATTAATGTATGCTGCTAATATTTCTCATAATATGTTTTCTAAAGTCATATCACCATCTTCTAAAAAGGCTGTAAAATGGGGTAGGCAACTTAAAGCCTAAAGCCAAGAACATAATCTGATCCAGATATGCCATAAAAGTGTTAAATAAGAAACCTTAGGAAGGACAGGGGAAAGCTATTATTTAATACTGGCAGAGCACCTATGATGTCCCAGTGCCAAGTAACAAGTAACAAAGAAATGAGGTCTTATAAAGGGATGACTGATGGAGGCTGGATCATCCTATCTAACATTAAAAAGGAAGCAGGTTGCTGTTTAAAAACAAAAGGAAAGGAGGAGATGTAGCTCTAGGAAGTCTCTGGGGTACATCAGGTGTGATGGGTTGTAGAAGTTAATTAGCTGGCTGACTTGGAACAGATATGGAAAATCCCTATTGCCAAGCATAATGTTAGGGACATTTTTGGTATTGTATCTCTTGCTTCATCATTTCTTTACTACATATCATTAAATCTTGTCTAGTGATAAAGTAGATTCTCAACAATCATATGTCTACTAAACCAGGGTAGGTTTAGACTAGATATAAGGAAGAAGTTCTTTACAATGAGGGTGGTGAAACACTGGAACAGGTTGCCCAGAGAGGTAGTGGAGGCCCCATCCCTGGAAGCATTCAAGACCAGGTTGGATGGGGCTCTGAGCAGCCTGATCTAGTTAGCGGTGTCCCTGCTCCTGCGGGGGGGTTGGACTAGATGACCTCTAGGGGTCCCTTCCAACCCCAAACATTCTATGATTCTATGATTCTAAGAAGTAAAGAACTTCTAAACCTCACTTTTCCTTGCTGAGATCACAGCTCAGTAATACAGCAAACCTGACTGTAAGGCTCACGGCACCAGATTTTCTAGATATATGACACAAAACATGGTCCAGTGGAAACTCATTCTGCTGGTCTAAATTCATTACAGAAGCATGGACAAGTTGAGGTTGTATCAGCAGGCTTTTGGTGAGATCAGGTATGGTTTTGTCTTCCACAGCAGCCCTGAAAGCCAGCATGCATGCTGGGGAAGCTGACAGAAATGTGGACATGTGCCAAACCCCAAATTAAATCCAGTTCATCTTGCTGGGTGATCTGGTAGTCCACAGATAAGTACAAATTATTTTGAAGCCATAGCTTCTGTTGTCTCCAGGGAACACAGACAGGCCTGTCTATTCCCACAGATCTGTACTGCCCTCAAGCTTTAATATACTTTGAAAAGCTTCGACAGCAACAGGACAGGACAAGAGTAAGTCTGGACCACAACATAGCACAGAATAGCAAAAGTAGCTTTGGTTACAGTGTTTCAGCAATTCTGGGAAATTCAGCAGTTCTGACAGAAGCTCAGAAATACAGATCAAAAGAGGAAAGGCAGAAATAATATCCACCTTACCATTTCAGAGGCTTTCAAATGGCTGAGCTCTTGGTTAGTGTTCTAAGTTGCTGAGGGTCTAAAAAGTGTAAGAGTACAAACAAAAAAACCTGTTTCTGGTGAAGGTACTACTTGTGAAAAATCTTGGGAATATGATTCTCCAATAAGGCCAAAAAACTGTTCTCTCTTTGCACATGCAAACTTCACAAGAATGGTGAGGTTTGCAATTGAAAAATCATATTTCTTCTTGGCAGTACACACAAAAAAATACTGCTGCAAGACAAGTATGGCTGCATGCAGTCTAATGGCAGGCCTCTTCTGAAAGGCAGGACCAACAGAACTTCTCCATCACCAAGGCAGCAATGAGACTTGGCTTGGAGCACTGCAGTTTACTGCTGCGAGATGCTCTGAAAGTGCACAAAATATAGACAGTTTAAAAAAAAAAAAAAAAATCACAGGGGTTAAGTACAGACTTGAACTGACCTCTCCCTAGCCTGAAGCAGATCAGAATGTTACCAGTCACACTTCAAACATTTCTAACTCGTCGATGATGCATAGCGCTAAATGCTGGTTGGCCAACCTCATTTTTTGAGGGGAAATAAAGTACTTACAGCAAAACCATAATAAACTATTTAATAACTCAGTCATCAGCAGAAAATATACAAACACACACTACACATCAGTCACATTTAGACCCATGTCTTGTAATAGAAATGTCCTTAACCTGACATGATTTGTTAGCAGGACTGTGGTTTTTTTCCTACAGTTTTTTCACAAGCAGAAGACTGAGGAGTGTTTGTAGCTCTTTACTCTGTTTTAAGGGGGGTTGATGTCTGAAATGACATAAAATGCAACTTCTGCACTATTTGGGCCTTGGCAGTTAAAATTGATCCTCAGTCCTATATTGAGCTGGATATTGGAACAAACACCACATCTCACTAACACAAGCAGACAGCCAGGTATCCCACCCATTATGAAGGACTTTTGAAATACTATTCCTTATGACATTGGTAGCTTTTAAAACGAGCTGCAATTGAGAATGTATTTTAAGAGGTTAAACATCAGTTGGCACCTGACCACCAGGGCGACATGGGAGGAAAACCACACCTGTTAAAGATGGTCCTGACATCCATGTATATCCCTCAATATTTTCAGCATCTCCATCAAGGCTCACTCCTGGACAAAAGAACCTATTTCACTGTATGGATCTTCCTCTACACATGGTTACCCTAGCAGAGGAAATCGCTGCACATACTTCTACTCAAAGTGCCTGGATTAGGACTTTGTGGAGTGTTGGCACAGCACCGGACAAAGTTCTGGTTTGTGAATGGGGCTCACAGGTACTACTCAACCTGAATTCGTATCTATTTAAGCTGGGTGAACATTTCCTTGTAAAGAAGGGAAAATGTAGAACAACTATCTCTGCCTAATTATACTTTTTAAAATTCTGCTAATGCTGTGCCATATGTCTAGTACAGTATGTAATACCCTGGAATTAATGAGAAGATATTCGAGGATTTATTATCTTTTTGGTAGCACCTGTTGCAGTTAAGTTTTAGAACTCTACTGAAGATTCATTACGCTTCTATAAAGTGTGTTTTTCATACAGGGATTTTCATACTGGAGAAGAAATTATAAAACAGAGTGTTTTCTTCCCTCTGTGTGTGCATGCCTGAATATTCTTTATTTTGTCCAATTTATTAAGTTATTGTTGCTCATTATATTTCCAAGTAGTACCCAGAGGCATCCTGAGTACATGATAAAAACATACACCAAAAAGTCAGCACTGCCAGTTTTGAACACATATGGATTAATTTCAGTGCTATACTTCCTCAAATACTGCAACTAGCCTAAGAGTAATGAGGTCTAAAAATTGTTTACTTACAGTGGTTTTGTTTGCCATTCGCTTTTCAAATTACTAAGATTTCTATTTGCAAGTTCCTTCATAAGCATCCCAAACAGAAACTGCCTTTAAAAATACTGCAATTGAATATGAGATTTTCCAATAAACACATGACTGCAAGATTGCGATGGTAAGATGGGAGAAAGTTCCCTGTATGATGTTAAGCAACACTGACATACTCTCAAAAACATGAAAACTGGTAAGACAAAGGCTATTACTGCCTTAACGTCAGAGTACAATAGCCAAATACAAAAAAGATAGGAGAGGAAGATAAGGTAATAACAAGACAACTGTAGCATAAACACTTGCATTGATATAAATATTAATTTCTTTTCAATCCAGAATGCATACATCTATGCATAAACCACAGAAGTAGCTTAGTCTCATGTTTTTGCAATATATTAATATAAAATGTCAGTAAGAGTACAGAACTTCTTTCACCTCCCAATAAATTTAATTAAAGCAGAGGTCTGCTGGAAGGCGATCCACATCAGTCTGCCCAAACTGGGCAGCACACACGCAGTGATGGAGTATCCTATTCATCAGTATTATGCTCTGACCTTTCCATTACATTTCTTCTTGTTGCTCATGCTTGTACCAGCATGTCTACAGATAATAGACAAACAAGAGCGGCACTCCAGAGTTTTTTAATGCCTGGTAACAATGGATGTTTCTCCTTTGTCTTGAGGGCAAGGGATTGCCGTCTAAGAGTAGGGGAGGAAGCATGTCCATACTCTAAAGCCAAGATAAACTGCTACTTGCAAAGTACAGAGCCTAAATACAGCTGGTCTTGTGAGGGCCCTTCCTAAGTCTGGTTACAAGCCAATTGTTGTGGTTTAACCTGGCAGGCAGCTGAACTCTACCCAGCTGCTCACTCCCTCCCTCTCCTCCCTCAGTGGGATGGGGAGAGAATCAGAAAAAAAGGTAAAACCCACGGGTTGAGGTAAAGACAGTTTAATAAAATAGTAGAAGAAAAAAAAAGTTACAATAGAGTATACAGAATATGTATGTAATTGCTCACCACCCGCTGACCAATGCCCAACCTGTCCCCAAGCAGTGATCGCTCTCCCCCTGGCCAACTCCCCCGAGCATGATGTCCTACGGTCTGGAATAGCCCTGTGGCGAGTTGGGGTCAGCTCGCCTGGCTGCACCCTCTCCCAGCTTCTTGTGCCCCTGGCAGAGCAGGGGAAGCTGAAAAGTCCTTGACTAGTCTAGAGACTACTTAGCAACAACTAAACCATCAGTGTGTTATCAACATTCTTCTAGTACTAAATCCAAAACACAGCACTACGCCAGCTACTAGGAAGAAAATTAACTCTATCCCAGCCAAAACCAGGACACCAATCCTCTCATGTATTTCTGGAGCAAACCCCACTATTCACCAACTACTGCCCAAGCCAATGGCTATGAAAGGTATTCACTGCATTTCAGGATCCCAGAGGGAGAAGAGCTAACAATGCCTATGCATAGGTGATGGTCAGACCTAAGTTTGGTGCAGTTACAAGATAACTTCCTGGTGTTCCTAAAAAGCAAAAGTAGGGACAGGATCTGTTCCTAGCCAGACGTATCACCTGCTTCAGTTCCTAGCTTAGGTATGGTACTGAGCCTGGACTGCTTTGCAGAAATATATGAGACTATACAACAAAACTAACAGTTGCAGAAGAGCGAAGTATTTCAGTATGTTACTCCGTACCTCTCAACACCCTTCACAAAGTGGGTTCTTACTACTTTACAAGTAAGGAGAGATACACAAAGCCTCCAGGATTTGCCCAAGGTCAGACAGATCAGTGCCAGTGCAGCCAAATCAAAGCACTCACCAGAGGTTATTTGCTGTGTTTATAAAATGCTGAATTTGTGATTTCTCTCCAATTTCTCTTTGCAGCAGACTAAAGTGACAATGACCTGATTCAGAATTCTTAGTTGATCAGGTGTGGAGAGAATGTTTTTTAAATATATATTGTGGATAAAGGTTAAACAAAGGGCGATTTTAGAGAGCCACTGCAAGGACTAAATTGCTTTTGCACACATTTCTCCCACGTTCATTTTTCTCCTGTATAAAACTCAGCTTGAAGTTGAGATGCTGATTTTTCCAAGCGTTTTTATTACTGCAAAAATAGCAAGGTAAACTGAGAAATTCCCTGGCCTAAGGGATATTTACATTTATTTAGTTTTTGATCTGACAGACACAGTTTATCACCTGGCTCTTTAGGACAGGTATGCTATTTGAAAATACAATGAAATAAGCCATCCAATGTCAGTTTGAAGGACTCGAGAGCTATGACCAATAACTGTTTAATTCAAAATACACTGACAGGCCTAGAAGCAAGAATGAAAAACCAAGGCTCCCCGCTCGAAGATAAGTGCTTTAATCAGCTGGCCAGCGGGTCCTGCAGTGTCCCTTGTCCCATGAATCCCAAGCTGCATGCATGCTAGCATTTTAAAGGATAAAAGGAAAACGCTCTTCTACATCCAGAAAGGGACATATGGGCTTGGGCCCATTCAGGCAGAGGAAGGGTCTTGTGTATTATATAGGTAAAAACTTTAACCACAAGGTCCTATGGAAAAAAAGATAAATTATCCCTCCTCTATACTCCTCCACCATTCTATCTGAAGCAGCAGCTGTAAGTGGTTTGTTTTTCAGTAAGATTTGATGAATGCCTGGTAAGTACACAGTGGCAGCACCTACCAGAACAGCCTTGCTGGGGCTTGGACACCCTCCTGACATGGCACAGGCAGAAGGCTGTTCCACTTTGGAAAACAGAGACAAACCTCAGTATACAAAGAGAGGCTGTCCAGGCACTTGGCAGACTAAGATTAAAAAGTAAGATACTAAAGTCATGTAGACATCCTGAGTTTTAGGCTGTAGCTGAGCCAAGGTTCCCAGGAATGTAATTCTAGATTTACATGCCTAAACTCTTGACAGCTTCAACTTTAATCAGCTGAATCCTGGTTCTGGATTAAGCTCTCATTCCCTACAATAAACATGTCTGTATCACAACTTTACCCATAGTCTGTGCAAACAATAAGACTGATATGGATTGAGGAGAACCAGAGATCCAGATTATTGCGAAATTATTACTCAAGCCATGTGTGAAAAGAAAACAACAAAGACGTGAAAGCCTGTGAGATGGCCAATAGCAAAAGACTAGAGAGATGAATACCCAGAAAACAGAGACATGTAATGGTGGATAATAATCTTAATGAATTAGTTTTCACTCCAGAAATTAAATAAAGTTTTCCACTGTCTCATATATTGCTGAATCATTTGTCTACCACATTGGCCAAACACCATGAAAGCAGAAGAGAATAAAACAGATCTTGAAAAGAGATCAGTGAAGATACAAGGCAATCAATACGTTTTCACATGGCTTTCATATTACATACAGTATTTTTGCAAGTATTTCTCTGAATAAAACGTGAGTTCAGTTCTGAAAAGGGGAATTCTTATGACCTAACAATTGATACAAAAAACACAGAAATGTAGCAAAGACTGAGAATAAGAGGACAGGAGATGATTTACTAGGAACTAAGGCAGGCAGACTGTGGATTTGGATTTCTGGTTGGCAACTGGAAGAAAGCAGTTTTTTACACAAAACCTTTGCATAAACCTGGAGACAGTGAAAAGAACAACCTGTATTAACAACTAACTATTGGGAATAAAGATGAGAACTTTTACAATGTAACTGTGGAAAAAAATGAAAGGCCTATAAGACAGACTTGCCAGGAATACTGCCTCAAACCCAATTACAGCTAATAACAGTGTGTAATAAGTACCAACATTCACGAGGAAAAAGAAAAAAGAAAGGGAAGAAAAAAAAAAAAAAAAGCCTGGAGAGAAATACCTTTCTTCATATAGCCAGAACCACGAAATGGAACAGAACGGTTGGTCGGTGCTGACCTAGCATTGCTGAGCGTGTAGTGCCAAAGGGTCACATCCTGTAGTAAGCAGGACCTTTTTGCAATCAGCATGTTACTCTGCAGATATCAGAGATTTCTAATCAGAGAAATGTTTGGGACATGTGATTCTATGACATAGGAGAGAGGCTTGCATTGCACCTGACCTTAGAGAAATGGTCACAAACAGCAAAGGTAAGTGATCTGACAGGGAAAAGGTGAAAACAATAACAGTCAGAACAAGTACTGAAGCCCAAGGTAAAAAGAAAACAAGAAGCAGAACCAATATACAGGCATTTGAGTCCAGGATACATGGAGGGGGTGGGGGATGGAGAAGGCAAAATAAAGACAGAAGCACATTACACGTGCAGAAAATCACCATCTTTTAAGTTTAAAAACCAAAACCATTGAGACAAGAAAGAAGGTAATGCATGCAGTGATTGAAGATGCAGAGATTTCCAATTAAACAGAGCTACACAATGTGACTTCAGCAAATCCAAGGGCTATCAATGTGTACACACCATAGGAAAAAAACTGCCAACAATTCAATCACCACATTGGCAGCTACGCTATTAGGTCAATGACCACTTCTGTTCCAGAAGGATTGAGTAGCCAGCTGCAATGTTATCTCTACAACACTGACAAGGCAGTAACAGCAGACCATAATACTTGTGAGCAAGAGCTGATGATAGACAATAAAGCTGTGCTGAGGCCAATGGGCAAATGCAGGATATCGGTAGGAGATCTGCAAAAACAAGAGCAAGTACTGCATAAAGCTCACAGCAGCTGACATGCAGGAGAACCGACCACTGCTGGGAAGCACAAGCTACGGATTTAATCGCAGTTCAACATCAGGAAATCCTAATGAGACACAGGAGGGAGAACTGTCACCAGAGGTGTTATGCTGCATTGTATTACAATCAAAAATTTTTAAAAAAAAGTATTGCAATATTTTGAGGTAAGGGACTAAAATACGGCAAAGCAGAGCTAGAAACATCTATCCCATATAGACCAGGAAGCTAGTAAAATACAGAATCTGTGGGAGTCACTGAAAAAGATCATGGACATTAGAAGCATTTCTGCACCCAGTGAAATGACCACAGAGCCGATGATCAATGGCAAAAAAAAAAAATCATTTATAAACACTGAGGACTTGAATTTGTTTACAGCACCGAATGGGGAAGTGTCTGATCACAGGTTACTGCTCCAGTTTCTGTAAGCTGGGAGTTCTGGAGTTGTTCAAGCACAGACTGTTGAAACAAAAGGGAAGTTTGCCATAGGTAGCACATCTGTTGCGCTTAGTTCAGACAAGGAACTAAAGTAAACACAACCATAACCACAGTGAAACACAGAAGCTCTGTGGTGTCAGTTCTCTTCTTCCCTGTTTATCCATGGAGGAAGGCAGAAACAGCAGTAAAGAAAACTAAGAGACTAAACAGCAGAGGCAAGAGGGAAAATACAGACCCTCTACTCAAGAACATTGAAACACTGCAATTATCTCCTTCCAGAGGACAGAGAGTCAGGATTCTGCCTGGTCTATTCAGAACAGATGATTGCAGCCTAGCAGAAAAATGACCATCAAGCCAAGAAAGCAGCTAAAAGAAGTCCAAACCGGGGAGGCATCCTCCTGAAGCAAAGAAGCCAAGAACCTCATGCTATTGCAAACACACAATCTGGGCTGTTTCCAGCTCTGGAACAGCCACACCAAGGAAACCAGCTAAACTGCAGTAGAAAACACATCGTACTAGACAGCTCTGGACCCGGGGGAGTGAGGTGGGGGACAGCAGCGGAGAAGATAACTAAGCAGTGGAGAAGGTAACTATGGAGTAAATGCAGAGAAATGGACCAAAAGTGGTGATCAGGGCAAGCGAAGAGAGCCTTCTGCTTGCTTTATGTTGCAGGGCCAGAACTCAAGGATCACTACAGCACCAGCCAACAACAAAGCCGTCTACACTACCAATAATAACAGGAAATAACTGATCGGTGTTTACCAGAGCACAAGGCATAGGTCATCCAAAGGGTTTGTTATTAACAGCAATGCCCAAACATGCACTACAAATTGGCAACCATGCATCTTGCACGCTGCCGTGCAAGACAAGAATTACACAGGAGGCTGCGTAGGACTCGCAGGGTGGTGCACAGGTAGCAGCAGGAAAACTTTAGAGGAGCAGCAGAAATTTAGTCCATTCATCTGTGGACCAAGCATCAGCCAAAACATCAGGGTAAAAAAGTTCCCTTAACCTACAGCCATTTTATTTTCAGGACTCCCAAGTCCTCTCAGGTTATTTCCCAGCATGTGAAATGATTTCCACTCATGCAAAGTGAGAGTAAATCACAACAATCCTGTTGTGGCAGAGGGTTATTCCTCCTTGCCCAGGCTGTTAATGACTGCCTCAAGCACAAAGCATTGGAGAGGCAGGCTGGAAATGATAATGAGTCAAGTAATCAGCCAAACATATTAAATGCTATGATGATCCAATTGCACTGAATTAGCATATTTTGATAGACATGTACATTAATAAATATTAATATAAATTCTTAATATTTGAAATTCTATCCATTCATTTTGCATGCACTGATTTTCCAGAAATCTGAAAATATCAGCAAGGCTCGGCTGGAAAGTCTCTTCTCGGGGCTTCATAGCTAACTGTGTGCTCAACTCCCAGGCAAGAGCTGGCATTTTCTGCAATACTACTAAAAGCTTTATTTTTTGTTTTTTAAATACAACTTCAAGTATGACATCACATCCACAGTGAGTTTTTCTTGCCTAGAATGAGATTACTTGCCAGCTCTTCATATCACCTGGAAACTGCGAGTTTAAACATCTTTTCCCCAGCAGCTCCTGTGCCCTGGAACCACTTTGCACACATCGCTGTATCTTTGTGCTTCTACACACTAATCAAACTCCCCCAAGGAGCCATGACTAGAGCTCTTCCACTCCTGCTGCTGCCAAATGTCCGTAATGTCCTCAGAGCTAAATTGTGCTTACAGCTACTCTCCTAAAAACATAACTGGGCATATTTCTGTTGCGTCATCCTCTGCTCCATCTGTGTATTTCATTCACCTTTTCCCTCTTGTTGTCCATTGGGAACATCCTGTACAACCTGTGTCTACCACACTGGCTCTTCTTCCATGAGCGAAGCCCACCGGTGCTTCTGGAGTATAAATAATCACATAAACCATCAATTTCAAATCTCACCAGGACACATTATTCTGCTCTTGCCTACAGCTCTTAATTTGCTTCTGCCTTTGCCATTACTTATGATTAAAAGCCCTGACTCTGTTATTTAACTCCATGAAGCATGCAGCTTGTATGAGATGGTGTACAACGCAAGCTGAATCTTACAACTTGAAACACTTCATTATATTAAAAAGAAAAAAGAGCTTTATGATTAATTCTGATTTCAAGCCACAAAATGAAATAATTTACAGCCATTTTAAATATATTTCTCACAGTAGGAAACAGAATAAACCAACAAAACAAACTAAACATTATAATCAACCCAATTATTACCTCCTATTAGCCCAGTGCTTAAGGGATGAAAACCACCAGCATTTTAACCTGAGTGAAGCATTACTGAGACATTATCCTAGGGAACGGTTTCCCCCTTACTTTCAGCTTAATCCTCAAAAAAGATTTGCCTTTCTCTTAAGGGCATTCAGGTGATCGGTCTTACAGGTGCGCAGGTGATAAATCCTAGGACTAACTTTTGGTTCAGTGGTCTTCCCATCTCTCACAGAAGAGCATCAGCAAGAAATATGAGGGATGCCACATAATAGCACCTCCTTTAATAATAAAAAAACCATACACATATATTAATTGCAATGAACTAAGACAAAATCTCACAACAGTATCAGAAGGGTGAAGGGGAGGGGGATCCAAGAGGAAGATCCATCAAGCAAATAAATAACCAGCCGACCTCACATCGCCCAGTTTGGCACTGCGCACAGCTCCAGATCACTGCCTGGGAATACAACTGCCTCCCTCTCCTCCACGGGGTTTAGAGGAGCACACTGGCCGAGACTTAAGGCTTTTTTCTCCTCAGAGACAGGTGCAGGCCCGCACGCTGCCAGCCGGGCGAGGCAAAGGGCCCCGCGGTGCCTCAGCCCCACGCCCGCTTCCCGCCACGCCGCGGCCATGACAGGCACCGGCCCCCCTCCCATGACACTCC
>NW_009260479.1:4926442-4929815 GCF_000687185.1 Egretta garzetta | reverse complement strand
GGTTGCTGAAACAGTGAAACTGCGTGGCGGAGATTAATTTATCCCTGCGGTTTATGAGGCGCACTCTCAGCAACTCCAGTTGGCGTAACTCACCCCCTCCTCTTGTCTGAGGAGCCTCCTCACGGCCGAGCCCAGCGGCCTCGGCTGCCCGGGGAGTGAGAAGGAGCTGGAGGGGGAAAAGCCACTCCATATGCAAAGCCCTGGGAGGTTTTTCTCCCGGGTGGGTGCACTGTTGGGGGGCCGTGCACACCCTGCCCCGAGAGGGCTGCAGGGAGCCGGGGCGAGTAGCCAGGGAGGCTCATGGCTGGGGTGTGAGGGCATGGAGGCAGAGGAGGAGGTGGTGGTCACCTTCTGCTGAGCTGAAAGCATCACCGACATTGTGGCAAAGCCAGTGGGAGAGAGAAGGAAAATCCCCCTTCCCAGTCAGGTCAAGGCTCGCCCTGCTCTGGGCCCCTTCTCCAGCTGAAGTCTCCGATGGATCTTGCCCCTGCACCCTGGGGTCTTCTCATCAGTTTTCTCATCAGTCTCCCATCACCTTGCTCAGGGTTCGATTAATCACCAAAACAAAAATCACCATTTTCCCCATTCAAATAAACCATCCTCCTGTCCCCAGCCTTGTGTGCAGCACTGGGCAGGGCTGCTCCAGCCACGGCCATGCAAGGCATGGCTGCCTCAGACCCTCACCCCAACCACTTGTAGAAACAGCTCTCGCCACTTTTCCTTCTCTCCGTTCTTCAAGACCACCCATCCTCCATGACCCCGAAGTGGTTTACCGTTTGGTTGTGATAACAAACCGACGATATTTATGCTGGTGCCAAGCCTACTGTAAATTACAGCAGCGCCCAGTGAAACAGCCCCTTTGGCTCAGCAGAGTATGCCATTTTATTTATGTTGCACTTACACACCTGAATATTGAACTCTGTATTTAAATGGGACAACAAATCAATACTATGTAGGGGATGTGTGCAGGGAGGGGAAATCCAAAAAGTCTTTAGCTTTGCTCCCAAACCACAAATTTGGAGGAGTGGGAGGAAAAGATGTTCTTGGGATGGAATAAAACTCATCTGAACACACTGCCCATGATCCTTACCTCTGGAAAACAATTACTTTCACAGAGCCAATTAATTCTTACAGTGTGTTAAACTAATAAAGTGGAAGGGAAGAAGGATGGCATTTGATGATTTTTGCCCAAATGTGAATTTCATTGTCAGATTTAGGAATAACAAGTTGATTTAAGCTGCTCCCTTTTCCATAAACTATCTATTGGAATTTGCAGTAAATTGATAGTTACTGATTATCGAAGATCAGCACTATGAGGCTAGTTTATGCACACGCTAGAGACTCAGAAGAGTTTAAAAGAGCCTTATCATGTACCAGATTTACTTTTTCTTTGGAGTAATGAACAAGCTGGATTGAAATATTGGTGAATGCTATACAATAAAGTAAGGATTTAGCTGTTGCAAAGTAATAGAAATCACTACAGGCAATAGCACTCCCTGGCTAGATCCTGGAGCCAGTTGTGATTACAGCTGGATCTTTGCCTGAAGGAATACTATAGAATCAGGCCCCTTTATTTTTGTGCTATATAGTAAATCATACCACAAGTGTCAGCATTCTGCAAAACTACATGACTGATTAAAGCAATACTGCTCTGGTGGTTTTTATGATAGACTGGTGATGGTGGAGATGTCCAAATTAAAGGCCATGTCCCCAAAAGATAAAAAGTGCACATACTCTCTACAGACTCTTAAGAAGATGTTAAATGACAAATCGTTATAGATTAGACAGGAACATACAAAACAAATGTGGACAAGGAAAAGTACACCCAAAGTCAGAGAGATGAGAGACCTGATACTTTTAAAAGAAAAAAGAGACAACTTCCTAAAAACAGAAGCAATTTTCTTTCATTTTGTTTATATTCTGGTCTTCATTCAACATTTAAAGTGACCGTGAGATTTTACTTAACCAATGTGAACCACATCGGTAATGACAAGAAGAATCATGATTTGAGAGTTCAGGAAATGCACTTTGCCACTTTGCTGTCTTAAGTTTCTCCCACCTCCTCCTGAAAAAGTCATCAGGCGGATACAAGTTTTTGGCACCATTAAGAGCACCTGAATGAAGTTCATCCCATTAACCTTCTCACTGAGGCCTACGAGTCTTCTGAGTTTCAGGAATCACCAACATGAACTCATAACCCTATTAAAAGCAACAGTTTGTTGCTATTACAATTTCCTTCTTCTTTTAGAAGGTAAAATTGAATCCAAAATTGAGGTTAGCCCAGCCACCTTTGAAAGGGACCCAAAGTGATGATGAACTCGAGACCGGTAATCTCCACCTTGCCAAGGCAGACACAAGCGGTACCTAACCCCGCTTTACTGTTGCCCTGAAATGTTCCCCACTTCAACGGGAACAGGAGGGGTCATGAAGAATCAAACCTGAGTTGTGTGAATCCCTATTTTTTTGCTAGTGACTGATTAGACAGAAGTAGAGAGCATGGAGGTGAAGGTTTTAGGTAAAAAGTTGGATGCCTCATCTTCACAAATAACTAAATAAACAAATAAATAAATAAGAAAACGTTACTTCTGTTTTCATTGAACACACATCACGCATGTGGTTTAACTACATAGCGAAACACTTCTGAGAGGAAGAGTCAAAACATTTCATTTGGAAAATGCTAAAGCAGAGTGTTTTGACTTACAAGTCTTCCTTTTCTGGGGTTCAAAGTGATTTGCCAAATTCAGAGCAAATTTATGCACGACTTTTGGCTGACCTGGCAATACCCTGTTGCGTAAGCTTGCCACTTGAACAATTTCACCCTGTATAAAAAACAGCACAGTATCTAGCATGATACATAGTGTAGAAGTCCTTCAGCCTTCGTGTTGCACCAAGTGCCCGTGGCAGCTTAGTATGCACAGGACCACGGAGCTACAAGAACCTTTCAGGAACAGATTTACATAGGACGTGGCAAGCATCAAGAATGCTCACCCATGCTGAACCTGGATCTCTGAAGGACCTGGAACCTCTGAGGAAACATCACTGATCAATAGTAAGCATTCATAACAGCACCAAGAAGATGCTTTTATGGTTATGATTGAATCTACGCATTTACTGCCAAAATGTGTTAAAAATATTTTCACTGAGTAGATTTCTGTGTTTTGTACTAAGGCCATATATCAGTAAATGAGCTCTCAGAATAAACATTTGACACTGGCAGATTAATTCTCCATGAATAAATTAGCTCAAATTTATGGTCCTGGCATCACATGTGAGATTAGGTACCCACACAGTGTCGACAGGCTCATCAGAATTGTCTTGACAGTTTAAGTAACATCTTTTGTCAGACTTTGCACCTTTGCTCCTAGCCCTCTTT
>NW_009260479.1:4891716-4926423 GCF_000687185.1 Egretta garzetta | reverse complement strand
AGCAGGAAATTCGTAACATGAATGCAAACATTTTGCTTTGCTGGGGATTTTTCTGCGACATTTTTCTATTCTTATTTGCTTTCATCTATAATTGCTGCTGCTGTTCTGCTTTTATAATACAATTTTCCTTCCCGGAATTGGTTTGTCCCAATTACAAAAGAGTACAAAGTTGGATAATGTGTGTACTTTTTTCCATAATCAATATTTAATTTAATTACTTTTTGCCTCAGATACTTCCTTTATGATGAGAGTCAAGAAATGGAGCCTGGAAAAACTCCATCAAATCTCTCTTTTTTTTTTTTTTCGTTCTTTCTAAAAATCACGACAAACATGAGGTTCCTACGCCACAGTCCATACCAGAGAGCTCTCTCCCTAAGAACCACACCAAAGAACTTGCTCAAAGAACAGACTATCAAGGCATCGTCATCTTGCCCCCTCTGGTGTTTAAGCTGCACAGAGACATCATCCCAGTCCTACCTAGGAAACGCTGAGTGATACAGAGGGTTCAAGGAAGTAACCTCGCAGCTCTAAGTCCATTCCACACTTTCTGACAAATTTTTGCTAGTAGTTACAGTATCGGACACGTTGCATACCTCTGAGAACAGTGGAAGTGTAAAGCCTTGCATGGAGCTTCTCAGGCCTTGCTCCTGGATACACTTTCCATATGCTAAGCATATGTATGATTTTACTGGCTACAGTTTATTGATTCTCTTATCTGCTTCTAGCAGGTCAGTTGTTTACCAAGCACACTATTTATGCCTCGTGTCACCACTCTTGATCTTTGCCACAGATTATTTACGCAGACAATAATTTAGATACCAACGTGTACCGTGGACAACCGTTTCTTGAACATCCATTGCTTTTTCTCTGCCATGCTGGTCTGTTTTGCTTTCCCTTAGAGACAGTTAAAAGTGTAGCTTATTGTTCATGCTGTAGAGGGGTTTCCATCAAGAGATCTCACTATGCCCACGCATCAATTTATTCCTGCCGTCTCATTTGTTAGTCTGTGCAATTTACAGTAAGTCTATTGTTTTACAGTAATACGCATAAGTTCCTATCAAGCTGCAGTCTCTCATCTTGTTAATCAATGCAACTCATGCTGACTCTTCACAGGGGTCAACCATTACCAGAAAGTGGATTATTATCCATCAGCAAAGTTTCAGCTCTTGATTACTGACCTAATTATTCCGTTCAGCACATGTAACTCAAAGGGACAGGATAATGTTGTAGAACTGTCGAGTTCTACAAGTTCAAACCATTTTTGGTGTAATACCCCAGGCACGGCCAGCCCAGTGTGTCTGTACACTAATAGGCATTGCACTGTTACAGGAGCCTTTGCATGATTTCACACTGTTGGCTATAGCTGGTGATCTGCTTACATCAGGATGCAGATAAGATGAATATTTCTTTATAAAAGTTCTAATCTGGGGACATGTGAATAGCCCCTTTTCCCAGCTTGCCTAAGAAAATTCACAAAGTCAAGAGTCACAACTGCTTTTTCATTGGCACACTTATTTTGTAGTTGTAGAGGTAAAGACAAGACAGTCATAATTTGGCAAATATGTACTAATTAGAAAAAATAACCAGGAAAAATGAAAAATCACTTTTTGTGCTGCTGCTCAGCATGGACTTCATTTAAGCATACTTTCGGAGTAAAATATAGATGTAAAAGTAGTTTACATACTCAGTTACAATCTGTTGCGATTACCACCTAATGTTTATCCAACCCCCAACTCCATAATTAACAATAAATTTACAAGTATATCGCCCCTGAATTTGCCTAGAGAAATGATATAGTTTAATAAGAAATTGTAAGGTAGTAGTGTAAGACTGTGCTAATCAAATGCTTGCTTCTTTCTCCATATATTCTTCTAAAAGATACACTTCACAATAGCAAAGAGCTTTATCACTGAGAGGTCCTTTTCATTAATGTGTGACCACTGCATTTTTTTCAGATATTCCTTCTCATATAGAAACGCTGAAAACCAACCCCAGACCAACACACTTCAGAAAAGCATCTGTACAGAGTAACACTGAACATCTCATCTGTATCCTATCCTCCAGAGAATAAAAAGCCTGCTAGATGCCTATCACAGGCTGCTTTTAACAGTGAGGTGACACGTAAGTAGTGGTATTATCAACTCGTTCCCTGGGTTGCAATAGGCAGAGAGAATGAAAGCTCACATCAGTTAAGGTTTGTCTCACATTTCAAAGATTTAAAGTGATTTTTGTAGTTTTCTTTATTGCTAAGGGATCCATCATTTCGGAACAGTATCACCAAACAGGACGGATCCTTTGTGGTGACAGTCATTGGCATGAAATAACTTCGCTTTTAAGCTACCAGGGAATCCCTGCTCAATTAAATACAGCGCTAACTGTTAGCATTTATAATTTTTACCACAGCCATACCTACGAGGTCTCACCAAGCTCATGATTTCATTGACATTTTATAGGAAAGAATGAGGAATTGTCCCGTCTCCCAGAACAGAGTTTTCTTATGCACAGCTGTATGTGGGCCAGTATCGATATGCATTTTATTATCTGCACTGATGTGAAGTCCTGAGGCAATAAATAGCACTGCTACAGACCTGTCTAATAACCTCCATTTTTATTCCTCTGCCATTGCGTGGGAAAAGGGATATAGAGGTTAACGATGATGTCTTGCTTTTTTCCTGAAGTGACGATTTAAATTGGGGTGGACCAACCTTTTCAGGGCTGGTGACTAAATGTCAAGCTTCAGACCCTTCCCTTGCAGTACAGGAGCTTATTATTTAGAGCTCACAGCAATAAGTGCTATGATCCATGCAGGGGCACGGGGCAGCGTGTGGCTGTTGGGAGTCACACACTGCCCTAGAATGACGCAAATGTGGCAGGCCAGAAATTATCCTCCAGGTCACTGGGAATAGCTGTCAGAACTGGGGCTCAGGCTCAGTATTTCTTCCTTTGCAATTGCATCCTAGCATCAGCTCTGATTCTGCTCCACGTCTTGTGGCACGTGTTGTCAGCAGAGCTGCAGAAGGTGTTCTGTCAGTCTGAATTAAAAAAGAAGAATGCAAACATTTTTGATTCGGACACCTCAGTGATTGCCTTGATTCCACTTAACATTTACAGGTCTGTTTTCCAACCTCCTCCTTTTGTCTGCTAGCCCTATAAAGAAGATGCTACCCATGAAATGACACAGAACTAACATTGCCAACATTTACCAACACCTTCCCATTCCATAAAATCCCTGCAACAACCAGTGAAAGCTGAGATAACAGAAATACTGCTGGAGTCAGAAAGAAGCGAACCACTGTTTACCAGTAAGACAGTAGCAATGCTACTTGAGATTTTCATACTCTTATCAGACAGGGAGGTGGATCAGAGAAAGACAGGGACAGTAATCTCCTGTCCAGTGAGGATGACTTCTCTCTCCTCTGATCCAGAAACTGAGCACAGAATGGTTTATCCACTGTGCAGTCCTCCCGGTGTCTCCTCTCCAGCAAAGAACACCAGGAAAAGCTGCGGAGACTCTTCCAGACACCCCAAAAAATAGAAAGCAAACACATGAGGAGCTTTTGACTGTTCACAGAAACACTTGCAGTGCCTCCTGGACTTCCTCTGCTGTGTCCTAATATGCCATGCGCTCAAGCTCTCTCCACCTCTGTCTCCCGTATCTCCTGCCCCCCACACTTCACACCTGCTCCATTGCTTTGCTTTTAGCTGAGTCCCAGCTGAACAAGCAGAAAACGTCCCAGAAGCTATTATGAAAGTGCACTGCCTTGCTCTATGCACATAAGATGCTCTTAATGCTCCTATGAAGTCTAAAATGTGGACTCCTAACCTATTCCCCATAAATCTATCTCACACAGACCACACGCTTTTAGGGTAAGAGCTGCCTGTTGTCTGTGTTTATAGCATCTAAGACACCAGGGTGCTCTCCTTGGTTACGTGGTAATAAATGCAACTTTATTACTTACTAACAAATGAAACTGATTAATAAAGTTTTTCCCCAGAGACAAAATATCTGTTAAATCTACTAGGAAAAAATGAACAACCTCATTTTAATATCCTTCTATATAGAAAGACCTCCTTAATCAGCATGAAGCTTAAATGAGGTACTTGCTTAGCAGGAACACCTACACAGGAACTGATTTTCAGCAAATTGTTTGAGATGGCCCTCTACTCTGGATAATTTTCGCAGTGATTACTCCATCATGCCCGAGGCTGAGGAGTAGGACATTACAGGTACTAACAGGTACCTGTGTCCTCTACATTACAAGCTGTGACATTCAGATCAATTTTCATACCGTATCACATCTCACTTAGAGCTGCATTTGGGCTTCAAAGCCAACCCATTTCAGTATTCAGCTACATGGGGAAATTAACTGGTGTGGTTACAAAGCACAAAAAATACATGGCTATAGATAAATTAATACTGTTCCAGTGCATGCACTCTAATCTGGAATACTTTTTATTCTGAAATAATATTTATTTTGAAATTAAGACCTAGGTAGCAACAGAATTATAATTAACCTTTAAACTTATATTGCTTTTTGTTTTCAGAAAATGAAAGTTCTTGCAGCATTGATCGTTACCCTGCATTGCTACAGTGACCAATTAACCCCTGATGCACGTCTCAGCATTCCCTGGAACCTGGTCGGTTCCAAGGTAGCCACACTGCTCGCTAATTCAGCAGCTCCTGCTTATTTTTCCTTCTTTTGTTGAACAGACTTTATCTGAGAAATAGTCAGGAAATGTGCACAGGAAGTACACACGCACCTATCCAGGCTGTTCCCACACTGCGCGACTCTGCACCGTGCATACAGTATGGGCTACTGTGAACGGAGCCAGTTCCATCTGTTTGTATTACCTTGTCTAATTTTGCCTTGCAAGCATGACTAGTAGTTCATCAATCAAGTAAAATTAGTTAAAAAAAGCAAACCAAAGAAAAAAAATTATCATCTTTAAACCCAGAAGGTTCCCCTCTCCCTTTATTAAGCCATGTTTAAGCTCATCTAACACCATACCAACACTAAATGGAGAGGTTCTTTCTCCAGCCTCTTTGCTGCGTGCTCCCTTCTAGCCTAGATGTCACGCTCGGTGATTTGGATCAGCTCATTCAACCAGCCAGACCCAGCAAAAGAAAACAAGATTCCGTTTCAGCTGGATTAACGAGCTGATCTCACTGGACACGAGCACAGCTGCTGAGCAAGGGAAGGCAAAGCACCGTGCAGCCATGGGAGCAGAGAAAGGGAGCATGGGAGGTATTTTTAGACTGACTGGGACTGCAAAACTCCATACTGGGAGTGCAGCCATTCAAACTGCTCCTTGGGAGTCAGACACTTCACATGTGGGATGGAGGAGGGAAGAAGTGACAGGGCAGGAAAGTCCTTGGAGGTGCCATAAACGGAGACGCTGCTGACCACTTTAGTCAGTCTCTATTGCCCCCCCTAGTCCTCCCACCATTCCCCGTGTTGTGCCAAACACTGCATCAAAACTTCAAGCAGTGACTGGAAACAAAGGCGGTCAGATTCTTCTGCTAGGGAGTGGGAACCTCTGAAGAGTATGAAAATGGTAATTGATGACTACATGGGAAAATGATCATCGATAAAACAGCTACTGTCTAACATTCCTAGTATGAACCTCCTGATGAAGAGACACCCTGAGGTTCATGCAGCAATCAATCAGCTGCATCACAGTCTCACTCTGGGCCTTGAAGAGCAGAGGGTTGCCAAGAGAGACAGGGGAACCATTCCCCAGCTGAGAGATACTTGGCAGGTACCTATTTACCACATTGTATTTTCAGCCTTCCTCCACACAGGATTTCAATGGGCCTTGGCTACGTGCTCACTAACCATAAAGGAAAACTAAGACACTGCAACAAATCACTCCAGAGAATGAAATATTTATTAAGGATGGGAATTATCTGATCAAATGTAGATACTGTAGACTTCTGAGCTAGCCATCCTCAGCTTCTTTGACAGCCAACACCCCGTGAGGCAGGATTCCTCTCTTCCTAATGTAGACATCTACAATAGGTCAGAGGAATTGTACCCTAAACACACCAATTTCTCTCCACTGGCTATAAAGGAAGCCCAAAATAACTAATGCAAATGGAGACATTCACACTGGAGATGACCTGTTGGTATGTGTCTTGCTCAGGTCACCTCTTTAGTGCCTTAGTTTCCCTGATGAATAACTAGAATTAAGTTATTTATTCTCCTTTGAAAAACAGTCTTATCTCCGTGGACAAGAAATATCACAAAAGTTAAATGCTTTTAAGACATGATCTTTTCTGTTTTATTAAATGGGCTAAAATTAATTGTATTGAGTTAAAAGAAATTAATTTCTTGAAATCTAAACTGAATTCCTCACAGGAATGATTTAAATAATTTTCATAAATTGGTTGTCTAGCGACCTTTTGCCCACAGCACATTTCAAAGTTGTTTCTAACATGTAATCAGCATACTGTAAGAACCGAGTACTCTTGTTAAAAAGGAACAAAGTTCAAAAGACATCTGAATTGCTGAAATCACAAAGGGAACTCCGATGACCTTTCAGTCACTTCTGATGTAAAAACAAAATCCAGATTTACGTTTCTCCCCTAAACTCTGCAGCTTTTAATGAACAAGGGTGCCACGTTTGAGGAGTCTAGTTCATAAAAAATATGGAAATAAGTTGTCACTCACCCTACTGGGGACAGGCTTTTATTAGACAAAGACAGTGTCATGCCCCCAGGAGACCTGTGCCGGAGAGCCCCAGGAATCTTTCTCTAATTTGTATTTGAGATGACAGGCTAGGATTTCTGCACCACACTCTGAGCAGAACCAGCTGTTTCAACCACGTTGGGATCAGCCACTGTCTCTCCATGCTCCTCCATCTTCCAGCACTCTCAACGCAACAAGAGTAACTGCATTTGACATCTCTAAGCTCTTTCACTCAAGGGATATCTGAACAGCGAGTTGATTAAAATGACTTGAGGACTTCAGGACAAAGCATTATTTCATCAGATCCCCAGAATGAACAAAAGCACGTAAAGCAAAAGAGGAAAGTAGTAAAAAATTCCTACGTCTTACATTTATTCTCCCCATTTAGTCTTTTTTTTTTAAGTTCCCCTCAGTTTAGCTAACTAATTCCAGCTTGAAGCAACAGACTGTTCTGCTTCCAACATGCCCTCTGTACCTCATTTTACAAATCTGACAGTCTTTGTTCACTCAAATCTGTCCCAGCCTCTCTTACCAGATTGAGACAACCTCCCTTACCAGGTCGAGAGGACCACGGCACTGATTTCTAAAAAACACACAGTGGCATTCCGACTATGGAATAGGACTGGCCACATGGAGCATTACTACAGAACAGCAAGTAAGCTTCATATCTACCCTGTAGCAACTCTGCAGTAAATCCTCTTTGTAAACAAGCTCTGTGCTTTCTCCTTCATTGCCAATCCTCAACATTGCCTACACAGCTATGGTATGCCAAGACTGGGCTCAAGAAATTAGTCCTTCAGGGCTTTGGAACTGGTTATCTTGTTCTAGGTGCCTCATTTATACCAAACTCCTTCACAAGCTACACCACATCAATTAATAATTTCAGTAAGTTACAAGAATGCTGACATTTCCCAGTTAGCAGAGACATCTTCAAGGCTGGTGCCAGTTTGCTGGAATTTATTATGCTGGAACAATCAGACCCTCATCCTCCCCTCTTTTTGCTGGATAAGGCTGCAAGCATCGTTAGAGGACCAAGATTACAGAACTGAATAAAGCTAATACCTAAATTATAAACAAAGCCCTTGAGCCCAAAGAAAGAAAAACTAAAGTTCTGATAGTCCCAAAAAACACAATGAGAGAACAGCACTTAACCTTTAGTTTTGACTACACCTGGGAAATTCCATCACCTCTGGGCCATTACTGCTGTGCCGATTAGACCCACTCTCAGCAGGGTTACTCAGGATTGTGGATTAAAACACTAGTGCCAGCTGATAGTTCATCATTTGTAGATGAACGAGTGGGACACTTTTAGATTTCCCAGTGGAGGCTAAGCCCTTAAGGCTGCTTTATACCTTATCAGGAAGGAAGGGGAAGAAAAAAAAAAGCACTTTGCTTTGAAATCTACCTTCAGTGATACAGCACTCTAGTCCCCAGCAGGAGGCCCAACCTTGTAAAACAGATTGTACTGAAAAAAAACTCAGCTGTCACTTGAAAATGCTGAAAATTAGACATTAATGCCGTGGCAGAGAAATGATGTATTTCTTTAGCATTGTATGTACATCAGACTTAGGTTAATCTCATCAATCAGTTGGCTGAGAAACAAAAAACTGGTTTTGAAATACTGAAATGGCTTCATTTTGACAGGTTTGTGATGGAGTCAAAAAAAGACACATATATATTCATATGTGTATATCTATACATAACCACACTTAGCAATCAATATTTAAATTTTTTAAGAGGACAGAAAGTAATTCTCAACATTTTCCATTTATGAAAGTAGATCTAGATACTAACATGCTGGAAATAAGTAATTATTACTAATTTTTTATAATAGTTGCAATGGCATGATTATTTTTTAAGCTTGCAATATTTTTGATAAATTTTAACTCTGGAAAAGAACTTTTTAAAAGAAAACAATGTATTTTCAACAAATTAGGACCAGCCACAGGAAATATTTAAATAACCACTGTATTAACAAAAGACAATTTTAAAAAATAAGTTACATCCAGATGACTACTTTCAAACTGGCAGATTTCTTGTTAGACCTGGATTTTCTCAGCTCTCATCCACCTTTAGAGTAATGATTTCCCATGTCCTTGTGAATTCTTTTTCTGACACCACAGTCATTTTGGAGACTGATTTTTGCTACCAGTTGGATTGTAAATCTTAAGTTATGAGGTTTTGGGGGCAGTTACCATGTTTTTATTCTGCTCTGAGCGCCACGGGAGTCCTGGTCTGTAACTTAGGCTTCACAGGCACTAAAGTCACACACGGTCATTCATAATTAAAGGCAGTGATTATGTCATGTCCCACATCTCACAACATCTTTGCCTCAGCTGTTCAGTCAGGCTCTCTGGTTTAGAGAATTTTATCGAGCTCAGAACAAGAGCTCTCCCAGCAGCGTCCAACACACTCGGCAGCTCCTTGGGACTCTGAAGCCCCTCGGGACTCTGCAGTTCCTGGCACCTGGTGCTGTGTGGTGGAGCATATCTTTCACCATCATGCTGGAGAACATGCTGATTCCTCAAGAACAAGCAGTGGAGATGAGTATGGACTTGTGGCTGAAGAACAGAACAAATCCCACAATCAAAACACAGAAGGGGCAAGTGAGGAACTATATAGACTCAAGACCTTTATCCATAACACTGGGGATAGACTGGAGGAAACAGACCAAGGAATTCTTGTGGGCAGCCATCAAGGGAATAAAGATTCACAGAGAACTGGGATTGGGGAAGATGAGAAATTTACTTGTACCACCTAGTCCCATACCTTCTCCCAGAAAACAATTACACCCAGGACTGCTTTTGTTTTAACAGAAACAGTATGTGGTTCTTGGGATAAGTCAGACAGGGACAGATTTGTTCTCCATCCACAAGGAACCCTTTCCCAATCTTCATCCTTAAACATCTTTCAGTGCCTCTCCTTATTCCTACTCCTCTTTCCTGGAAAAAAACCTCCACTCAGAGAGAAGCTGCCACCATGTAAATTTACACCAACTTTATTTCCTTTCCATCAAAGATAGTTTTGAATTTAAAAAATTTGGCGAAAATGTATAATGTTGAGTAATACTCAAATATCTGCTTTATACTGCACCCTCAATGTTTTGTTGTTTTACTTGTTACTCTTTGAAAATGAAATGTATTTTTAAACCACTGTGAATGTGTGAATGTGTACTTCAGCGTGGCATCTTTCTCTCTCAGAAGATGTGGCAGCAGGAAGAAGGTTGTGGGAGTTACTGTGTGGTTGGGACACCTGAGGCCTCTCTTTGGTCTGTGCCCTACTGTGCTAGATGCTCTGCAAGCCATTGGCAACCTAGCAATCAACTGCCTATATGAGTAAATACTCACTTTGATTCTTTGGGGACACTTAGCTCTAGTCAAGCAATGGAGCATCACAGCACATGCCTATTTATCTCCTCCCAGATGCAGATTATGGAAAGTTGGCAGAGAAGAAACTTCTTAGGCTGTCAGTGCAGATTCACGAAGGGATCATATGACATGGTGGTCCACCATGTGTGCAGAAGATGGCTTCTTTGCTTAGAAGCAAATGAACCGATTGTTAAGTTTGAGGGGGGGGCTTGTCTGTTTTTGTGTTTCTAAGTACGCACAGCTAATAAAACCAGCTCGCTCTAGCAAATCCAGCTGGCTTGTTTTGCCCAAACCTTACACTTCAGAGAGCTCTGACATTGCTTTGCTGTGAAACTGGAGCTGTGCTGAAAGAGAATTTGGATCCTAGCATGGCAATCGAATCAGTGCATCAGAGTGATAAGACCTAACAGCAGTGAATAAGCTTCTGGAGTGATCTTATAAACCTATCCTGTGGGCAAAGTCTGCTCCACTTTCAAAAGGCTACTCTAGCAGTACTGAATGTGGGAATTTGGAAACAAACCACAGGACTTGTGCCTTTATTTGCATGTGAATCCTAGAATGCTTTTCCATGTCACAGCTATTTCACAGCTTGCAGATATTAACGTCAACTCTGACTTCAGACGAAAGTTCAAGGCCTTTGCTTATGCAGGCACTGGACTCTTTCTAACATGCAAAAAGTTGCACTAGTTCTTTCCCCACATTTAACTTCTTCGGGAATGCACTTTGAAGTACACTGCCAAAAAGTGGCACTGGTTGCAGACCTCTGACAAATCCCACCAAATTCTGTTGTGGGGAAATAAAATAAATCAGAAGCGTCTTTCCCTGAACAGTGCGCAAATAATGTTCAAAGCTTGAAAATGCAAATGAAATCACATTTGTTATTAGCCCTCTGATTACAGGCAAAACACAAGAATCTTTTTGTCGCGTAACATACTGGAAGAGGCCCAAACTCTTTGCTTTTTCTTCCTTGGAGAACTTTCCTTCTCTCAGACTGAGGAAGTGGGCAACAACTAGGGGAGCAATGACAGGGGCTGTGCTTCCCTTCTACTGCTTTTTTTAGCTCTTGCTTTAGGAAACCTGGGTTGGCTATCGAAGGTGCCCTGCCCTCCCACTCACAGTAGCAGCTCCACAATCTTAGGTGAGGGTGATGCTATGCCTCAATAACCTCAGAGGGCAGCGTGCTTCTGCTTTCCAAGTCCCAAGGGTCTCATTAGAGGATCTGCTAAATCAGGCTTGTATAGTCTGTCATTAACTGCAGAATTTAATTAGTCTAAGTTTGTGCTGATTTGCATTTAGGAAAGACTGAAGCTTGCTGAGTTGTTGCTGTTATCACGCTGCGTTTATCTTTTCCTCTGTTTCCTAATGGTTTTTTTACAGTGTGTAAAGGTCAGGGGAACAAACATCCTTGGTGCAAAGCCACTCTTGAAGATGCAGTCATACTGGGGACTTAGATAAATGCTGACTAGTAACAAAACAGACTTATGAGCAATACTTGGGTATTCCTACCCCACATATCTTAACGGCCAACATTAGCATGGTGTAACCAAAAGAAATTATGAGAAGGGCAAGCTCTTCTTCTTGATGGAACTCTTGCATTGAGACTCTTTGAAATGCACCCATGGGACATGCATTTGCTAACGGCTTATTTAAAACACACACGTACCCCATACCTGTAATGTCATCAAGAAAATGACTGCTGACTTCAACGAGAGCACTGTTCTCTCAACGAGAGCCTGACACTTTTGGTATTGCATCTGTGACGCTGAACTGCTGATCAAGATTTTTCGTGTCTTTTAACTACATCACCCTGGACAAAGACTCGATAAAAACCATCCCAGATTGTTCTCTCAGTGTTAAGAGTTTCAGTCATCTTGCCTGCAGTATAAATATGGTTTATATTCCCAGTATTGGCAAAAAGGAGTAAATATTTCCTTCAGAGTTCTTGCAATGTCACCAGAGAACAGGAACTCTGCTGCTGCACCAGAACGTCTCATTTCCCACCTTGCAGGGTCTCTACCATGGCCAGTTCCTACTTCAGTTCTTTGCACAACACCACGGATCTGAGAAGCCCTGTGAAAAGCTTTTTCTATTCTCATTCTAAACACAGCCAAACATAATCACTCTGTGCCAAAAGGAAAAGACTGCAGCTGGTAAGGAAATTAAATTTACTCCAGATCTTCCAGTAATGCATTATAGCATAAATGATGGAGGGATAACAATCAAGACACACATAAAAATGGCTCAGAGAGCGCTTTAGAAGTTTAGGGCTTTATCTAAAAGAGCAAAAACCAATCTAGTAACCATGTCTTTGTTTTTTTTTCCTTGTGGATGGATTAATAAGACAAACAATGTATTAACAGCACAAATACAGAGTTTACTCTCTAATATTAATTTATCACACAGCTCTTTTGAATCCCAGTAAATGCTACGTCTTTGCCAGTTTTTTTAATGGAAGGTTGTAATTCCAAAGACCAAGACTTCCAAGACAACTCATAATTTTTTCTCCAGCGCAACCCACCCCTTACTGGGCCTTACTTCCCAAAAGCGCAGAGACCCTCCACCAAGGATCTTTAAAATGTCCCCTTGAACACTAGAATCCTATAGAAATCACTCTCGTAATTCTTGCTATCACACCATTGTAGTAAAAACGTTCTGTATTAGAACATAAAAAGAATTTTGCCTCCCTTTTTTTTTAATGTTTGAATACATTTTTCATCAGAATTTCTCAACTGAACCTGCACTGAAAAGCTCAGTCAAAAGTCCAGAAAATCCAAATTACTTCAATGTCTTTGCACACAAATAGCTAAATTCATACTCAAAGACATTTTAAAGTTTCCTATTAACTGAATACTAGGTCTACTGGAGAAACTGCCAGAAATTCTAAGCTATGAAAGATTTGTGGAAATTTTTTCACCCTCTAAAATTCCTTTCAAGCACCTGGAATGCATTGCTAAGCACTACACAGAAATGATCCTGTTTAACATATTAAAATGCCATTTACATTGGAGAAAAATGCATTTGTGAAGTATTTATAAACACAAAGAAGCATAACATTAACTGGACTGTGGAGATGCTATCACAGCCACTGAGTACCTCAACTACAAATTAGAGGATAATTAATTTAAAATAGTCCTGTACTAAAACACAGAATAAAGTAGTTAAAGGAAAAAGCTGTAATAGTTCCCATGGTAGAATTTTCTTTATAGCAAGGATATGAAGGTTACATCAATTTACTTAACAATGAAATACTGAACAAGTTTTAGGGTAGGGTTGACCTTGGACAATACAGGCCCTTGAGTAAGATTTAGACGCACAACTCTACGTTATTCCTAAATTTCTCTCTGCCCCACCTTCAGGTCCTATCTTACCTCCATCTCTACAGCCTTGTTTCCTGCCTCTTGACATGCATAAGTGACATCTCTGGCTCCCTTTTTTACAGGGTTGCAAGCCATCAAAAATTATTTGATACACACTTTGGGGTAAGAGCTTGAACAGAAGCAGTTGTGGCAGAGCCACAATCCCTGAAGCTGGAAAACGGGGAGGGTTGGACCAGTGCAGGTCTCAGCACTCGCTGCATCACCGTTGTGTAAGACCTGCTCTGGTGGCCGGCGAACGCTCACCCACGTGAGCATCTCTGCATGTGACACGCTCTCCAGTGAGCTCCAAGTATGGAACACAGATGCAAGTCACTCATGCACTTAAACATTTACAGTTTCAAAGCCTTGGCTTTCACCTAGGCCTCAAATGAGGAAAATTATGTTCGGTCAGGTCCAAACTGTTTCAATTCACATTTAACTTTTCAGTTAGCAAATTGTTTCTTATGGAATAGATTTTTTTATATATATACATAATGCATTTCTCCTTTCTAAAATTTTCTTTATACATCTGTGTAGAAACCCATTGCAAGTTTGCAATTACAAGCAAGAGATAACTTTTTGCTCATATCTCAGGTAACTGTGGATTTACAAACCAGATGTTTTCTGTGCTATTCCAATGACACTGAAGAGAACCAGTTACTCATACTAGAAACTTTCAAGGGCCCAAGTAAATTCTTACAGTTCTTCATTTAGCTATTTTTCATCTTTAAAGATGTGCTTCTTAATTTAAAAATGTTATTTTTACTTTTAAAACTGAAAAGAGGATCAGTGGTGGAGGATTTCTTTACAGCAGCAAAAATGTGTGAATTTCACAGCAATTCTAAGGTACTGCATGATTTCCCATAGCCTTCCCCGATGATTCCTTTTGTATCATTATTGCCCTAGGAAATATTAACCTGTGACTGCAATAAAGTACATCAACAGCTTTGCTTTACTCCACAATAGTGTTGCTATTAATGTTTTTCACCTCCTCAAGATGAAGAGAGACTTCCTGTAGTAAAAGCTGCACATATATAAACGTAGCTAAATTGAAGTTGCTGGAAAGCACACCACAGTTTTCCCAGGAACTAAAAAATAGTTTAAAAATAGCCTTAATAAATGACAAACAACTTTAATTAAAAAAAGGGGGCTACAGCCCAATGCTCCTGCTGCCTGTAATAAAGCTGTAATCGCTAAGATGCTCCCTGCAAACAAGTCCTTACACAGCCAGGACTCGAGTGAGCAGAGTGATTGTACCATCCAGACTGATATTAATTCTGAAGAAAAATCGGGACTTCTGAATTATTGAGGAAGACTGTCACTGCAGTTTTCATTGAACATCCGTATCCTGAAGCCATATAAATGTCACCAAAAGCCACAGCACTTTGGGCTCTGATTCAGCACAACCCTTAACCAGTCAATCAGGCTACCTCTGTATTTAAAGCTAAGCATGTGCCTAATGTTCCCCGCCGAATCAGGCCTCAGGTCCCAACTTCACTGTATGAATCTCTGACTATCATGTTTCTAAGAAGAACCTAGGGTCATAAATTCCACGGAAAAATGCTTATAGACTTCAACAGAACCAGTTTTGTCTATATAGAGGGAAAAGTACTACAAGTTAATCCCAGATGTGAATTTATAACCCATTTGCTGTTCCATGCCAATTCCCCAGGTGAACACTTGGTGCCCTTGTTCATTATAACTTTACACACTTCCAAAGTATATTGTCTAACAGCAAACATTTTTTTTTTTTTTTATATATATGGACTAAGGACCTGTTTACACTGAGATTGTCAGAAAGATACGTGTAAATTTACTTTGTAGATGGATGAGTTATGCCACATTAAGTATCTGAGAGGATAGTCCCATATGAAATTAAAATAGCTTTAATTTAATTTAGCTTAATCCACTTCATGAATAAAATAAATAAAATTAAATGAAGGCTACTTTAATTCTGAATTAGAGCTCAGTGTGGTTTAAATAGCCAACTGACAACTTTTTAGTTAATTCAGATGAACCTCGCTGAGGACCCCCAAGTAGATGAGCTCTGACAGTGCCCAAACAGAAAAAAGGGGCCGGTGGTCTTGTATAAATGTTCCCCCTCATGTGTAACACCCTGATATCATAGAATCATAGAATGTTTTGGGTTGGAAGGGACCCTTAGAGGTCATCTAGTCCAACCCCCCTGCAGGGAACAGGGACACCGCTAACCAGATCAGGTTGCTCAGAGCCCCTTTTTTTTTGGGACCCGCCTAACCAGGTCAGGTTGCTCAGAGCCCCATCCAACCTGGCCTTGAATGTTTGCAGGGATGGGGCCTCCACCACCTCTCTGGGCAACCCGTTCCAGTGTTTCACCAACTGCACTGTAAAGAATTTCTTCCTTATATCCAGTCTAAACCTACCCTGTTTTAGTTTAAAACCATTACCCCTCATCCAGTCACAGCTTTCCCTATTAAAAAGATTTTCCCCATATATTGGACAGATATTTCCCCATATATTTCCCCAGATATTGGATGAGGCAGAGAACGGTGGTGCTACATTTTCAGACTGGCTTCTGAACAGCTAATTGTGGCCATATTTTAAGAAGATGCCATTCTCATGGTACCCTTGAGGCAAGCCTCTGTACAGTTCTTCCTGCAGAGGATTCTGTTACAACCAGTTGGTAGTTTCAGATGACCCCCTGTGTGCTGACTGGTAAGAAGAGGGCTGAGACCTGTGGGCTATAAACCTGGGGGAGGGCAGGCACTCATCCATCCCTCTGCTAAGCAGAGCAACCCCCAGCCCTCAACTCTCCCGGTGGCACGGTGGCATTCAGCAGCACAGACAGATCCCCTCCGCCTTGCTCCACCCAGTGCCTGCTCCATCTTCCATGGATGGATGGGCAAAAGGCCCATCCAAAGAAATGCCTTTGAATGGAGGTTCAGAGAGAAAGGTAACAACACGCAGGTCATTCTGAAAGTGCCGTGTTCAGGCTGGGTTTTTCCAGGCCACCAGGAGGACTATTCTATTTCCTGAGAACCCATCATTCAGGTCTCATCGAGGCTTTTAGAAAACCTCCAACTAAGCAGCAGCTTTTATCCTTTAAGATGGATGCTTGTAACATTACTCAAAGCTCACCTAAGTAACGAGTTGATTCTGTGATTCCAAATGACCAGGCCTGAAGGGAAGAGCGATCAAACTACAAGACTTGGTTTTCTTCTTTGCTTCTGCAACTAAATCCTGCTGAGGAATTCTGGCAACATTCGGCCTGGGTGTGGAAGCACCTTCCCGGTGTGCCCTGCTGTGAGTTCACTTACTTGGAATTAGGTGGCTTTACTCTAATTTCTAAAGGCATTGTGTGTGCATGCATGGGGAATACAAATACCACTTCTCAATAAAAACAGTGAGCAAACCTGCTTTGGTACAGGAGCAGAGTGCTGACATATTTTGTGTAAGTGCTGCTCTGGACTTAAAATGGAAAAGGAGAGCAGTAAAATAGTGCACGGAATCAGTGCTTTTCTACAGTGTCTGTCATCCAAGGATCTCCAAATGCTTTAAAAGCAACTCTTCAGCAAGCCTTACAATACTCCCGTGTGACAGACAAACGTTAAGTCGCCCACTTTACAAATGGGTAAACAAGGATACAACGAGGTCAATTAGAGTTTGCTGAAATAGAGACCTTTTTTGCACCAGAGCAGAGCTGCATCAGTGCAAACCCCTGGCACAAACAGGTTACAAAGGAGCAGTGTGTCGCCTTCTTCAAAACAGGATCATGCTGCATCAGCAACAAGTTGTATACTGAACTAAGAGACTACATCTTCTCTCAGTGTTGCTCCAGGATACCCTATGTCTCCAAAACAGCCAAAATAGAAACCCCCTCCACACTTGTCTGACAGGCAAGCAGTCAGCTTTGATATATATGAAAAGGAGAAAGGATGTAGTAAAGTCAGCTCAGAGATAGAAGGAAAATGTAGATAAAGAAAGACACACTAAGAAGAAAAAAAGAAATAGAATAGAAACCCCTAAATTAGCTTCTACTCTTTTTGCTGTCTCACAAAATGGGGACCCAATATTAAATTTGTTCAGGTTTGCAAGTCTATAACAGTACCACCTGCAGCAGCTGTTTGGCACCAGTATTAATGCTTCACCTTTAGACAGATCTGAAAGATCAATATACTGTGAGTTTCCACTAGAGATAGTAATTAAACAAAAAAAAAAAACAACACACCAAAACCCACCCAAAGCCTCAGGTGAAGTAATTCTTTGATATAATCTGCCCAATGACTGCTCGAAGTTTAATTGCTTTAATTTTAGCAATGAATAATAGCCACCTATACAACAATCCGATTAGAGAGCACAGATTCCATTTGTTATAATTAAAAATCTTGTTCAAGGTCTTTCGCTTCATTGGTCATTTGGTTAGAAAATGCAGAGTCATTTATGAAAGTGATAATCAGGGTCATTTATAGGATCACTCCATTCTACTCACAGCTCCACAAGTCTCTGCCATGCGGTGCTGGGGCAGCCCAAGTGAAAAGGGAACAAAAACATCCTTTGCAACAAAAATGTCCTTTGGTCTACCTGGATCAGTTTGCTAGTAGCCATGAATTTTTGTCATTACAACACAGAAGACTGCCGATAGCATGGCTAGAAAGACATGGTCCTTATGCACTGCAGCTCTGAGATGAAATATTGGTTTTGCTTTAAAAAAGCCACATCACCTCATTCTCAATAGCAGTTGGCACCCAAACTCTGTGACGGCTTTTGTGTACAGAAATATGCAACCACCCCGCTAGCAGCTAAATCCAGTGCTTTGGATTCAATATTTATCAATTACAGTTTGCAAAAATATATATAGAAGTGCTCACTGCCACATTGCTGAGTGAAAAAATAGGAAGAAATAGGAACACCACAGTGTAACATCCAAATTCTCTCCTGGTGAAGTTCAAAGACTATCTGCCTCTCCTATACCACCACAGCAAAATAAGACCATGACCTAGATAGGCACCATAGCCCTGTGAAGGTACAGGGAGATAAACCAGGAGGGGGCATGTCTTTCATCCCACAGTACATGTGTGATCACAGGAAAGGCCTGAAGGAAGGAGAGGGTGGAAGCCATATCTTCCATGCTGGGGAGAAAATCAACCAGGTTAGGACTGCAGTTAAAAACTTTGTTACTGATGCCTGCACAGAGTTATTTTGGACAATGATCCAGAAACATGCAGTCCATGCAAGGAATAACAGCACTGTAACACGCAGTTAAAAACTTTGTTACTGATGCCTGCACAGTTATTTTGGACAATGATCCAGAAACATGCAAGGAATAACAGCACTGTAACAGTATTTAAATGAGTAATCCTTTGCAAATTAGCTTCAAAGGACTCACCGAGTGCTATGCTTCATCACTTCTCGTCTTTTCTTTTCCTTCCTTCCTTCCAGAAAAGCTCACATGACTTCTAGTGTAAACTTTGAGGTGTCCGCTTTAGAGAAAGACGGGCCAGCTTTTGGGCATAACTCTTTTCTGAGTCAGTTGGCACCATTCTCGTAGATAGCTGCCAGCCACCTGGGGACACTGAGATCTCTCACCACAAACTCGGGCTCCTGAGAATACACCCCATGCTCTACCATCCACACAAACCTGCTATGGAATAAGGATTACCTTAAGTGATAGCATTTCTCTAGGAGCTATTTGTTTAAAGCCAACACACAAATCTCAGCACATTTGGCAAGCAAACAAGGACAGAATAAACTGTACTCAGGAAAAAATGAACAGAGGCGGGATAGTCATCAGGGGCAAGTTTAAATGCGGTCAGGGTGCGACAGTAGCTCTGATATATCTATACAAGCAGGTCTGGGATATGAAACTAGCCATGGGGACATGGTGCTCAGAGCAGCTACCTGACCCAGATTCACTGTCAGTGGCTGACTGCTTGAAAACAGGATGAAGGGTATCCCTACATTAAATATTCAAGACCAGGCTGGATGGAGCTCTGAGCAACCTGATCTAGTTGGCGGTGTCCCTGCTCACTGCAGGGGGGTTGGACTAGATGACCTCTAGGGGTCCCTTCCAACCCAAAACATTCTATGATTCTATGCTGCGGTTTCACCCTGGCCATAATCTCCTTCTCTGTGCTTCTCTTGAAAGACACAGCTGCATGTGATATGCATGGAGAACCAAGATCTGAATGGGTGGCACGGAAACCAGAGTGAAACCAGAGTGAATATCCAATGTGGGATTTCGATGCCATGTTCAGCTAGGCATGTTTGAAAGCATTGTCTGTACGGAGATCTTAGAATGGTCTTCTTGAAACCAACCCATGATGTACGCCAAGGACTTTAAGGATGCCTTCAGTACTCATCAGTGCACTCCCGGTAGTGAGTGACTTTGAAAGTACATTTTTACAGGAATATTCATGGCTGCAAAGGAGCTATTGCAAGAAAGCAATTGTAAAAGCTGTAATGACTCCTCTGGAATCATCTCCGATCCAATGGGGCATCAAGAGAAAGCAAGCTATGCACACCCATGACAGATGGCAAACAGCAGATGTTCATCTTTCTGATGAAGACAGAAATAAGATACCCCTCAATATAGCCTGGAGAAGAGGAGGCTGAGGGGAGACCTTATCGCCATCTACAACTGCCTGGCAGGAGGGTGTAGTGAGGTGGGGGTCGGCCTCTTCTCCCTGGTAGCGGGCGATAGGACGAGAGAAAATGGCCTCAAGTTGCATCAGGGCAGGTTAAGGCTGGACATTAGGAAAAATGTCTTCTCCAAAAGGGTTGTCAAGCACCGGAAGTAGTCAAGTCCCCATCCCTGGAGGTATTTAAAAGCTCGGCAGCCAAGGTGCTTAGGGACACGGTTTAGTGGTGGGATGGCAGGGTTAGGTTAACGGTTGGACTTGATGATCTTAAAGGCCTTTTCCAACCTCAACAATTCTATGATTCTGTAACATTTCCATCCTGTGGACAGTTCTAGCCCAACCTTGCTCACTTTATTTATACAAACAACCTGAAAGGAGTCAATTCATGCTTGAAATATCATGCTGGACATTAAAGGAGTTCTGCATGGAGACTGTGGTCTTGCATAAGCAAAGGATGAATTAAACACTGACTAATAGCTTGTGTCTAAACATGCTTTCTTCAGTCAGTTCAATTTACAATACATTTTTAATGGTATTGATAGATTGTAGACGGATGGGAAAATTATGTGCTAAAAAGCAACACCAAGGTGAGGAAAGGAAATTAAATCTCCATTTAGCAGAAAAATTATTTCAATATTTGTCTTCCTTCCCAAGAAAGATGAAAACAAGGACTGCTGAAACTTCCCAGTAAACAAAATTTCAGTTCCCATCAATCAAAATGTCTAGTTTTATTAAAACTGAAATAATTAATTTTCCATATACTATTTATATAACATAAAAGCAAACACCATCAAGGATTACATTTCAAACTTGTTTCCAGGTGTCAGACTTAGGTAAGAGTGCTTTAATTCCTCTTTTTCTAATCAAAGCATTATCAAAACCATGATATTCTTATATGCGGTTAATGGCGCAAATACAGGAAGAAATATGTGATCTGAAAATTTTATACTAGATTCCACTATAAGTCACAATTTTCCTATCAACTGAAACATTACCAGTTTATTAATATGTAACATATTGTCTGATCCAGTAAAAAAAGTTAATTGCTGTGCACCAACTGTGACAAATACTGCTTAGATTCATCGTAAAACCCTGATTCAGACACAAATGTGGACATGAATAGAAGATATCCTCAGTTTTCTTTGCAATTTAGAATAAACCTGTTCTACAAGCATAGCTCAACTACCATTGTGCAGATTTACATGTGCCTACAATCTCTTACTGAACGCTGTATCTTCAATAGATCCAGGACATTTGTATCATTTAATATAATGTTAAGTATAGACAAGTACTCAAACCTAGCACAGTAAGACACAGTTTATGTACTAAACAAATAGAGATGGATTGTAGGGGCGCTTAAAACACCACAGTCAAAACATACAAAGGAAGGGAATGGAAGAAATTATCAACCCTATTTTACAAACAGGGAGTGGAGGTAAAGACCAGTGAGAAGCTCCATGCAGAGCATGGTTACTGCAGGAGGAGGTGGTAGAACTGCCCTGCCCTGACACAGCTACCCTGCACCTGGTGGCGTTGCGAGATTTGCCCACAGCCATGCAACAAATCAGCATCACATTCCCTCTCCATTCAAAGATGTTGCATGCCAATCCAAACGTATTCACTGCAGGACAGCATTTCTCCTCAGAAACCGTGCAACGTATCAAAGCCCGCATGAGGGAGATAAGCCAAGGATACAGCAACGGCCACTGCTCAGCATGGGAGCTTGTGAGCATTACACTTATGGACATTTAAATACAGTTTCTGTTTTAAATTTCTTTTTTTTATGACTAGATCAGATGCAACGTCCACTGGTTAAATATCAACGCTGCCTCAATCACGCGCAAAGGCCCTACACTTCCCATTTTAACAAACCACAGTTGTCTTGCACATCCTGTGGCCTCCAGTAGCCAGGAAACCTTTCAAGCCATTTGATTCCATGCAGCCCCGGCAGGGAAACCAAGTGGCAACAGTGAAATGTTACCACATTCTGCAATCAAAATGGACAGCAAGGGCAACATTTACCGTAAGAAAAAAACCTTGTAGACTATGGGGCTCAAGCGACACATTCATATAAAAGATTTACTATTCAGATTAACATGCTGAATTTTGATCAGACACTTTGCATTTCATTACCATAGGTTAGTCCTTCCTCTCGTTTATAGTCAAATCTCTAGACTTGCTTTTCCCCCCATGGCAGGACACATTTGCATTAACAACTTCTTAACTTGCTCCGTATCATAGCAAGGTGGCGTAGGCTTTTCAGTTCACACACTTCCACTCCAGCATGGCACGCATCAGTATTCTTCTGCTTCCTACCCTGGTCTGTCCTCGTTATAGCTGAGAATTGTTAGTGCCTGCCTTCTCACCATAAAGCTGTTTCTCTACAGAATCATCAATATCATTTTTGCCTCTCCTCACACATTCAGCACACATTCCTACCGCTTGCAAACAAAATGTGTAACACACAATGCCACCACCTTCGGACTTTCACCAACATCAATTCACCCTGCCTCACACTCTCCCATCCTCCTACGGATGCACGCACTCTTATCAATTTTCCTGATGTTGCAGAATCCTGAATGGACCTTCTTGCTGATGGTGCTTTGTCTCATCTTGTACCACAAAGCGGCTCCCTGAATCTCCTCTTCACCCTTGCTGATTTTACCCTCATGACTTGCAGCATTTACAACCAGCCTTTTTAAAACTAATGCCCTGTTTACCCACAGAAATGATACAGCTTGGCTAGTCTCCCTTTAGAAGGACTCCTCCTAAGAATGGAAAAGTAGTAAAACTGATATGGGAGTCAATTAATAACGAACTAAAGGATAGGAGTATAATTAATGTTAGTCTATACAGGCTTCTGGAAAATAGGTCTTGTCAAACAAACCTGATTTCATTTCTTGATGAAATTACAGATTTGATTGATGAAGGTAATGGTGTAGGCGCAATAGACTTAAACATTGGCAAATGCATGTGGCTTCGTTATTTGAACACGTTCCATCATTGGACTCTGGCAGCCCCCAGCCCCCCTGCTACCATCTTTTCCAGTCATGTCCTTCACTGGCGCAGTTGCTGTCACATGGTTGGGGCGGTCAGGAGATGTGACCTTCCCCCATTCTCGTACCATGTGTGACCGACCCCAACGTACCGTGCTGTTAGCATGCAGTGAATGAAAGACTCCAATTCCTGACTACGAGTGAATTTTAGCGTAACAAGCCCCAATGCAAGACTCTATGGAAGAAGATGGTATTTATTAACAATATCTGAATATGTTGGTTTTATCCACTCACTATCATTCCCTCTTAGAGTTCATTCGTCACGCAGTCACATGCACCAAGGTGTGTGTTCAGGTGGTCTGGCTGAGACGATTTCCATGTGCCACAGTGGACAAAGGATATCAGCTATTAAGTTCTCATTAGCAACACTTGGGTTTTTCTTGACTGGCAATGACAAGCTAGTTTTTTGGCAGGTCTTTTATACCTTTTATGAGCCAACAGTTGAGAAGGGGTGGTCCTTTGCTTCACAATCTTGCTGCTTTAGGCATCCCTAGGTTGCATTCCTAGCAAGGTTGCAGCTCATTATCTGGCTTTGCTTGTAAGGAGTATGTCTGAAAAAATACCCATCTGTTTGGCAGTTCCTTGTTGGCCCAGCAGGAAAAGGAATTGCACTCGGATGCATGTGTGATCCTGTGGCCTTTCACTGCCCTTAGAAAGCAGGGTCTTGTGCTGGAGAGATGCCTGTACTGCGACTTTTATCAGAGCCCAGGTCTTCTGGGCTTGACAGTACAGTGCATTCCTCAGTTTTACTGCTGGGAACTCTTTATTATCAGTACATGACATTCTTCTCAAAGTTATTTTGCTATTTTTTCCAGTGTTTACAGAAACACATTTGCATCTGTATTTCATTCATACCAATCTTAATATTTCTGTTACAAGTCTCTATGTATTTAGCTACATAAGAGGAAAAGTAGCTTACTACGAGAATCTCCAAAAGGAGAAAGCACAAGATACTGAATCCAGCAGAGGGGATGTGCCAGTCTGAGACATTTACAAGGCACAAGAGAAAAAAATGAATTCACTTTTCAGATAGCAAACGTGTTTACTGGGCTCAGCTTGTGTGATCCAATGGACTCTACTAGCTTCAAGCGCAGTTTTTCAAGCACTGATGACAAAGGCACTGCGCTGTGACTGCTTTAGATAGCTGGGAACTAGACTGTATCCTCCAATCCAACACTTCCTATGCGTTGCAAGTTCTTGATGTGCCTGTGCATGAATTCACCAACTGCAGCATTCATTGACATATGGACTCTACCCATAAGTGGAGGCTGTGTGTGTCCGGACTACAAATGTAGCTCGCTCTTTATTTCACTCCAGCAACCGAGACTTGAGCGTCCGTGCTTCATCTATGGCAATTTACCTCTAAGCTGCTTCCCAAGCAGTGCTGCTAATTCCCTGCAAAAGGCACAGCTGACAAAGACAGTCCACGCCAGAGCCTGCCCCACAGAGACGGTGCTTGCTTCGGCCACATCTCCTCCTCCTGTGACCCCCCTCCAGCCTTGTCTCACCAGGCCTTGTGCTCTCAACCCCTGCACACAACACACACACGTTTGCCACAGAACAAAAACGATCCTTCAGAAGGACTCAATCCTGCCCTTCGAACTGAAAACACGCACACAAATTATTTTAATTCCAGTAACAATGAGGCCACTCGGGGACCAGGGGGGGTTCCTGCCAAGGGATGTGCAACGTGGACTCCCTCAGTCACCTCCAGAGAGTGCCTGAGCAGCGTGGTCACAAGCTGGTTCACAGCAATTACACATGCAGCTGGGGCTCTCTTCCTCCTACAGCACGCGAAGATTAGCAAGCAGGCAATGGATGTTAGCAACCATCAATAACTATCAATTTAGGATAGATTCAAACTGCGGCTGAAGATTGAAAGCTTCCCCATACCCCAATGCAAATTGCCCAAAGCTTTCTGGTCTTCCCATTGTTCTGCCTCCCTCCAGCCGCGTCTATTCATAATGTGTCTTCTTTAATATAGCAGGAAGCCGAGAGCTCAGGGTAGCACTACAGCCATTTGTCACTGTTCTGCGGATTAGCCCACTTTGTCTCAACGTTTTCCGTGATGTCACTGTTAATATGCGATGGTGCACAAGGATAGAACTCCTTATGAACTTAAGAGGTTAACAAAAAATACCCCAAAAAATCTGAACGTGAAAATTAAATACTAGAGAAGTCTCCACACATCAGAGATTCAAATGGGATAGAACTGTATAAACAGGGGAAATAGGGAATCTTCAGAGGAAGCCAAGGCAGCCTCTCCCTGAAACTACTGGAAAGCTAAATTTTGTGCCACCAAATTCAGCTAAAATGATCATACTCCCCATCTGTTTAATCTCTCCCTAAAAGCGTGTGCTTTTTCTCCTCGTTTCAACCCATCAGAAGGCCTGAATGGCTAATATGATTCTCACTGCTACGTTTTTACACTTTGGCAAGTTGCTTCTAGGCATACTGTGGGGTCATTTTCCTTTCCTCATTTGGTAAATAATAACCCCCTTATTTCTACAATGGGACTCCATCTCATTTCACTTGCTTTAGTGAATAGATGGATAGATCACCTTTGACTTCATGTAATTTTGCCTTTTCTTGCGAGGCTTTAGAGCATCAAGCTTTTTTTTTTTTTTCATAGGCTGAATTAGAATTCTTTTGATTCCATTTTTTTTTTTTTATTGTAGATATAGGCATGAGGGACTCTAATATTGCAAAGAAACCTGTAAGGGCATTATATCTTATGAAAAATATCTGCAATTTATACTTACAGCCAGCTTCAAATCTTAAACACTCCAAATCACAGTCAGGTGAGGTTTAGGGACAAATGCATGCATAATTCATGAAAGTACAGCCATTATTGGGAACTCTATAGAATAAATAGTCCTTGGTAGATACTGTTCTTTTGAAGGATGCGCCATATTCACGCTAGCAATATGGAGCCAAATTGATATTTATGGTGTACTCACAATCCATTCAATTCTGTTTCCATTTGAACACACTGGTGAAATACAGTGCAATATCCTGTTCCAGTTACGAGCGTCGGAGGCACAACTCCGCGCGGAGCTCCCGACAGCCGGAGAGCGCAGAAGAGCTGATGACTGCACAGAGTCCGCTAGGGATCTTGTTATGCCAATCTAATTAACCTGGAAAATGCTCCGCTAGCACCAGGCACTGGGCTAGCACACAGATGGAAAACGGGCTGTTCAGCTATCGCGTGTGCGTGGCAGACTTCTCCTAACTCCCAAGTCAGCAGAAACATTTAAGCATATGCTTACCATTAATGTTAAACAGGTGCTTAAGTACACTGCTGAACAGGGAACGTAACAAGGAGCACGCCTGTGGAGTACGTGATCTTTGCTTTAATTGCATTGCATATATACAGCTTTTATTTATTTGTTGCCCTTAGATATTACCAACAGCCTCTGTTCCCTACCAAGACCACAGTTCTGTTAAAATCTGAGTAAGAAAATTGTGAGAGATGCTCTCTTTATAAAAAAACAGGGTGTATCTGTAAAACCCAAGATAGTGGAACCAAAAAAAAAAAAAAGTAAATTTTATTTTTAAAATTTCTCGAATCTTTTCTAGGTTTTAATTCCTACAAGAATATCCAAATCCAACTGAGTTGTTCCTTACTTAAAAAAAGTCTTTAACAAATTATAAATATAAAGGTATGTGGTTAATGCAAACAAAATAAAATGCACCGAGAATAACATAAAAGCAACAGGGAATATAGCATGAACTTCCCTTCCCTGAGAAAAACTCCCAAACAGTGAGATCAGGAAAGGTTCCATCATACTGATACGAACTACAATTAATGTCTGAATTACTGCTCTACCCACAGCATTTTACATATCCTTCGTGTGGACCACAGATCTAGTTTTTAACAGAGCCAATAGACGCAGAGCTCATGAATAGTAATACTCCTGCATTACAGTCATTCCCTTTACAAACTAGATCTTCATAAGAGCTACTCTCAGCCCCCTCACAGCCGGATGAGAAGGCATTAATATAAGCATATTTTTCACATCCTCATAATTAGGCACAAGAAAAGAGCAATACAAGCTTATTTCTAGGTTTCTTTGGTTGTATCACACACTGCAGAAGAACTACTCAGTATTTACAGAAAACACGCCAAGCTATCATTTCCATTTTCTCCCTGTTTTTAATAACTTCAGTCCCAAATGATAAACAAATAAAAATGTTTCATTTCCAGCATGTTTTCCAGTTTATCATCATCAGTGAAAACAAACATAAGCAGAAGTGCAGGCATGCGGCATGCTCTGTGAGACATCTGATAGAGGAGCCGACGCAGTTCTCCACAGGGGACAACTTACAAAATGAGATGAAGTAAAAACTCCAGAGCGCCTTTCCTAACCTGCAGCATCCTCAGGGATAACTACCTCACTCCGCTTTTCTTCTGCTTGCTTTCTTACCCTGCCCTTCACCTTTCTTTTTGGTCAACTCCGGTGTATTTCATTGTTTGCTATCTTTAAAAAAATACTGAAAATCCTTAATGATGCAGAACGTGGTGTGGTTTTGTGTTGAGACTCGGGTCTGAAGGCACCTGAGTCTCAGACAAATTTCTTACTCATTTCAGCAGAAGTAGTAAACCCGTTAAGTTCAGCAAAAGTTTTGCTTGAGTAAGTGCTGAATAATGACTACAGAATGAGGCCATCTAATGCGTGACTGGAATTCACGCCAAGTCTAACTGTCTCTACACATGCCCGGGTTGACAAAATCTTCTGGCCAGCATTCCCTGTAACTTCAGAGTGATTTTTCCCAGTGCTGACCACTCTGCTTACTCTTCAGTGCTTCACCTGAGTGGGCAACATTCCCCACTGCAGCTCACCCCACTGCCCCAAACGGTCAGTTTTCTCATACTCGCTTTGACTGGACGTTTGGGAGCATCTCAGGGGAACCTCTGAAGTCATTATTCCATAGTAATTAGGGATGAGATGGTAGAAATACTTCATAGTTGGTAAAAAAGTCAACAAACATTGAGTCACACCATGAAAGAAGCCTTATCACAAACAAAATCCTGTACTGGTTGCTGGACATGCACTGAGTTTGCAATGCTTCTGTTGTGCTTTGTAAGTGCACAGGTTGGGAACCACCTATTTACAGTCAAGGGTTGAACCACAGGTTCAGCCACACATGCAATAATTCTCCCCCCCCCCAGTCAAAATAACACAGCTCCTGTTCCCACCCTTTACTTCCATATGATGAAGAGGATATGACTGGACATACAGATCCCACAGAGAACATTTTCTGCTTGGAAACCACCTCAAAGACACACTCTTCTTCCCAATGCACAGGATATGGATTACAACACCAGTGCTCCACAGTTTCCCGGATCTTACCAATAGCATCACAGATACACAGAGCCAGTTTTTGCAAAAGCAGAATTTTAACATAACCTTCATAACCCGCTTCAAGGGCAACCAGGCTACAATGCCTTGCTCACTACAATGCAAGCTCTGCTTGCTACAACGTACTTAAAAGGGTAGAAATTCCTCAGCATCTACAAGTGAATGCATGCTACAGCTGGGATGCAGTTACCAATGCATTGTCAGCATTTGGGCTCTGATGGTTTAGATTTATTCTGTAAACTAGATTTATTTTTACAATTTTATTCTCAACTGCAGCTTTTTCAACATGAACAGTAGGGGAACCTGCTAAATGTGATGTTCCATTGGGAAGGAACGCCAAGCTTCTTAAGTGACAGCATTATGCATTAGTGGATTACACAAGATTTACAGTACATAAAACAATTTAATAAATGGGCTTGTTAATCTCACGTGAGTCACTGTTTAGTACAATAATGTAAAGACAACACACATGCAAACACAAGACCTAGAAGAATGAATGCATATATTGCACTTGTGATGACATGAAACTATTTGGATTAAGTAATGTTAAAGCCAGAGGTGCATTATAATGTTCTAGGACAGCTCTGTACACATGCAAACCATGGGCCAAGAGATTTCTGCAGCAAGATGGCATCTGGTTGAGATGGAGCTCCTTTCCAGCTGCAGCTGGACTGCGGCACTGGGAGACCCAACCTGCTTCTGCACAAGCACGCTGGGACCTGGAAAGAGGAAAGCTCCAAACATGCAGCTCCTATCCCCACATCCCACTGCAGGTGTGGCTGACAAACCCTGGAAAGATACGTGGAGTAGTACTTGTCTCGCGTAACGGCAGAGACCTAATGGGGTGCTTAGTGCCACTTGAGACGCTCTGGAGTATCCACGACTATGTTTAAGCAATGGACTCAAGACTTAAGTATCTGCAGGGTAGATGCTTATGGTTCAGCTAGTAACCTATATTTCCTTAAGTCAATGGAGAGAAATTGGCATTTAAGAGTGCAGGTCCTCTGGCCCATTTTACATGAAGATGGGATGAATCACACCCCAGACTCCACTGACTAAATTATAAAGAGAGCACAGGCTGACTAACTTTGATGTAGATGTCTCATTGAAGAAGCCAATGTTTAGTCTGAGGAATCTTATCCCCATCTTGTTCTAATGAAAAACTTCAAGAGCCAGAGAAACCACCGCACTCCCACAGAGACGGCTCTGACAGCTCAACACCTTCACTACAGAAACTGGGCACTTTATCTTCTAGTCCAAAATGCTCTGACTCCAACTTCCAGCTTTGAATCTTGTTCTGCTTTTGTCAGGTACAATAAAGAGCCTATCACCACTAGAAGTTCTGTACCAACCGGCGGCGTGCTTAGGCATGATTCTCTATCGCCTTCCCTTTGCATAGCCAGTTAGACCAATACTAAAGGACTACAAAGCTGTGTCAAGAAATGCGACCTCCGAGATATACAGAGGCGACGCCTGGCGCAAGGGAGCATGCTATGAAGTATCTTCGGGCAGTTGAAAGACTCATTCCACAGCGCAGAGAGGGGAACTCTCCTCATCAAATAAAGCCTCAGGCCATCAACCTCTCCAAAACTTTCATTTTAGGTATTTATCTTTAGAAAGATCAAGCAAATCCAGATTTCATTAACGAACAAAAGTAACCTCTCCAATACGGATGACTAATGCTGTCCTGATGGCACAGACAGCTCTGTGGCCTCCGTCGCTGCTCGGGGCTTTACTGAATGACAGCTGAGTGGGCAGCACTAAAATCCTACCGGCCCCTTCAGCTTCTCCTCTCCTACTGTTTGGGAACACAGTGAAGAGATTCAGAAGGAGAGGGGAGGGGACAGACCATCCTGTGAACAGTCAGACGACTCAGAGGAGGGAGGGAGAAATGACCCCAACTGTTCCTTTTTCGTCGCAAGCAAGAAGGAGCTGCTGGGAAATACTGAAGAGAGAGATGCAGGCACGAGGAGCACCATCAGATTCAAGATTTTGAACCTTCACAATGATGAGAATTAAAGTTAGATCACAAGCCTCCCTTTACTCTCACATTGCCAAACAGTGAGCTAGCAATGTGGACTGCTTCACGCGACTGCCAAAGTCATTCTGAGACAGCCTGGCCCCATGTATTTCTCACGGAACCTGCAACTTTGGTGGATCCCTTGTAATCTTCCAATGTACCATGGGAAGACCCTGCACTTCTATCCCCTAGGTAAGGATGTATCTAAAGGGACACTACATTGAGTGGACAACGCTGGGATCCTACTGAATATCTCCTTATGGAGCAGTCTGCCATCCCATCTTAAATGTGCCAAGACTCTTAATTTCCATCACCAGCAACATGACATTAGAACAGGCCCAGCACATCTTACAGCTTTTCCATTGGGCCACAGCGCAGCAATTCCAGTACCTCCTATGGACTGTACCCCCTACTGCATACATTATCCTAACAAAGGATATTCTTCATGCCTGACCCCAAAAGGATACCAGGCTGTTACAGTCCTCAGAACACAACTTGCCTTTCACTAAGCAGCAGCCTCAAAGATTTTCTGCTGCAATTCTTGCTGTAGTTTGGCAATTGCATTTCTGTTGGGCTTTAAACCTCAGTTGCAGCCACGATAGCTCATCTGGGAGCTGCCACCACAGCTCCCCTACTTTCTGCTCTGGGGGTCCCTGTGTCTCAGTTGAGGTAGTAGACAGCTAATGAATAGCACAGAAGATCTGAACTGCTTTTGGCTTCTAAATCAAGTGGAATCTGAGACAGAGGGAAGGACAAAGTAGCAGAGAGTCTGCACTGGATCAGAAACTCCACCACCTACTTCAGTGTAGGAGTTTCAAGAAAAATTAATCTCTGCGCAGCTTCTTTACCCCATGGTAGGACAGCTGCATTCTTGGCTGAGAAGTATTACACCATGCTTCAGTGCAACGCGATTGACCGCTGCAAGCAATAAACCTGCAGGTAAAATACGGCAAATAAGAGACATTACAATGGAACTTCCCTGTCTTTTATTTATGTTTTTAATATGAATTTACTGCTCATGGGAGGCACCAGAAACGCAAAATGGGCAGGAGCAAAGCTGGATTGTCTGTTTGGCTGCACCAGTGAGTCTCCAGGAAGAGCAGGAGCACTCCAAGGACGACAGAGCAGCTCAGTTTTCGTGCCATTTGCACCCTGGAGGTCTGTGAGGTCTCAGAGATACCAGCAGGGTTCCTAGGGCATAACACTTGCCAGTGGGTTTATTTTCATTTGTTTTTTTATATATACATCCAAACCACAGCTATCAGAGTTGGGATTTAAATGGTCAAACTAAACATCTAAATCTCCAGACTCTTCTACAAGTCCTCTCAATGAACCAGAACTGCCTCTTTTGCCCCAGTCATAAATGTTTCATCAGAGGAAAGCAGAAAAGCGACACATCCATCACCGTTTCTCTTGGTAGTTTCCAAACATTAGACCAGCTGCTGGCGAGACTGAAATTCAGAGCAAGAGTATCACAGCAGCATCCTTCTAACAGAGAGCGTCAGCTACAGCAGAGTGCTCGCTCCTTTCACTGGCAACTACATGTGCCAAAAACCCAGCATGCTCACACACTACACATTAAATTTTGCCTTCAAAACCCCTATTGCATCCTCACCAAGCCCATTCTTTCCACTCACCTAATCGTTTACATCCAAAGGTAGTAGCTCCTTTTTATCTCTGTTGCAGCTGTACCTCTACCAAATTGGGTTCTTAGGGTTTGCATGGGTGTACATAAGAGAAGAATCTGGCACTACTCTAAAGGTCCTCTTCAAAACAGCTCTTTTTGATGTATTTGCTTGCAAACCCATTTAAAAAAAAAAAAAAAGCCCATGTACATGATAGATCAGTCCCTGGGAAGGCAGAGGCAAGAGTAGAATAAAACAAGTGTGGTTGGTATTACTGTCCTTGACCTGACAACTGAATGGGTAAGGGAAAAAGACAGAAATATTTTAACGAAACAAATTACATAGCTGTACCTAAGGTTAGGATCAAACGTAAGTGCAGTACATTTATCTCCAAAAGTGATAAACATTTATCTCCACACCCTACTGTTGCATATTAACTTGAAAAGGACTATGGAAAACTCATGGGGTATGTCAGTTCTTCCTAGAAGAAACCACTGTGTATTAATCACTCCCTCCAGTATTTATGTAGAATTAAGAAAAATCCAATTGTAAGACCTTGAACTATTTCTGTAAGTTACATTCCCCCGGCTCAAATGATGAATGGGAAATAGAGCAGTAAAATAAAAACAGGCATCTTTCCAGGTAAATGTTGTCGTTTAAAAAAGCCAAAACAAAGCCCTGGTGAAATACTGTCACAGGGATAAAAACATTTATCTCAGTGTCACAAGAATGGCTTCGTTTTTGCTGGTCTAATTAGGTAATAAAGAAATCACAGGTGTAGTGACTCCATGAGCTATCACCACACTTAAAAAGGGCCCACTGCATGGCCAGGGACCAGCATGCCAGTATTATCACTCGCTGTCACATCATTTTAAGAATGAAATAGCTCAATTTAAGAAAGATTTTTAAAGCGAAGAAAATCAATACGTAGTTAGAAGCTTGTCAAGATTCTAAGCAACAGCAAAACTGCCAGAAAACAAACAAAGAAAAGAAAACCATGGTGGGTTTTGAATTTTCCATGACTTTTCCAGTTCTGCTAGGCAATTAATGCAGCACACACTGTAATGCACCTCCTGGGACCCCGCACATCCCCAAAGCCTGTATTCTCCGTGGCTGCCAGGTAGGTGAGAGGAAATGCTCACAGCATTAGGTTTTGACACGACCAGTTCAGGATTGTGATTTTAATTGCAACAGAAGGGATAAATAATTAAAAATACTATTTGTTTAAACAACAGCTTAAGGACAAGGGTGAAGAAAGTAGTAGTCTTAACTTGCTAGAACTTCCATCGAAAGCGTATCTGAGATTTCAGGATTAGGTCCGCTAATCATTATCTTGAAGAAATACAAAAGTATCTCCAAATACCTTAAAGCTCAAATAGTCACCTGAATTTAATTCTTGCTTAAATAAACTGCCACTCCAGTTGCAACCACAGACCAGATTAACACAGAAACCAGCTGTGTGTGTTTTAGGTGGCCCATAAAAACACAGGTGTTAATTAAAGAAATTATCCATGTCAGTGTAACAGTTTCCCTGTCTTGAAATTTCACCGACAGTGTCTCAAAAATGAGTTCTTCAAAAGAAAGCTTTGCATTCAGGTCCAGGGAGACTGTCCCGAGTGCCAGTAAGAAATAACTGTGTCTTAGCAGTTATTTAGGGGGGGGGGGGCGATCCTGCTCCCGTTTGAATCAGAGGCAAAAACTATGTCTCTGGCAGAAGGTTTTGCATTGTGGACAGCCCCTGCTACACAGCTCTGTGCAGACTGATCACTCCAGCCTTTGCTCGTCTTGCAGAGGTGTGGATATGCGGATCCATTTTGCCACGCTGGGAAGCGCTAGCCAAAAATCCCAGCAGAAGCTCCAGCCCTTTGCTGAGTGGCAGAGGGGGAATCCCTGACCGCCCATCGTTCCCTGACTTCAGAGACCGGCAAGGAAAACGTGCAAGAGGTTTTTATCAATTCTGTGACATTGTGTATGTGCATTAGGTTAATCCTGTACTTTAATCGAATAATGTCATCTCAGGTGGTTAATTATTTTTTCTTATTAATAGAGAACATCCTAATCAAATACTATAATGACCTCTAGGATCAGTAGCTTAAGCAACTAATAATCTAAATTTCCCCATGTTAAAAAAGTTCCAGCAGCAGATGTTTCCCAGGCATTTAAAAGGCATACTGAAAGGAGTACAATGCAATCACACAGACTGTGCAATTCTCCTGGAAAAATGTTTGCAGAAGTTCCCGTTCGGTTGCCTTAGTTGAATTCACAGGTCACATAGCATTGCACCTTCCTCTTAAAAAACGCTGCTGGAAAAAGCAGTATTACTGGAGTTGGACAAGGAGGCATTTCCTTAAAAAGCCAGCCAAGCATTTTTACAGCAGAACTTAATTAAAGGATGGAGAATACTTTGGCCAATTCTTGAACACGTCAACACAAGGCATGCGAGAAACGTATGCTACCTCCGTATTAAATAGCAGCATTTCCCCTCGGAGGGGGGGCAAGATACGGATACGAGCGCTTTGCTTGGAAGGAGGGAGGGGACGGGAGACCAACAGGTACCCTTTACAAGCCTCGGGTTATTTGAAATAAGTTGATTTTAAAGCAAAGCGCCCTGAA
>NW_009260479.1:4890936-4891260 GCF_000687185.1 Egretta garzetta | reverse complement strand
AGCCCCGCAGCGGGGGGCTCCGCACCCACCCTGCCGGGGGGAGCCCCGAGCCCGAGCGGGGAGCCCCGCCACTTACTCCCAGTCACTGGAGGCGCCAGCAGCAGGCACTTACCATCATGTTTCCTTGCATTTTAGCCGTTTGAAACATTGCCTTTTCCTTCATTTTTGCCGTGTGTGTGCGTGCGTGTGCTGCTCTCCCGGAGTTACTTAATCCAGCGGCTGGATCACTTTGCTGAAGAACTGGCGTGCACTTGCGGTGGCTCTTTTTGGTGTGGAGTGGAGGGGACTACGAGCAGCAGAGGGGAGGGTGCCCGCTTTCTGGGT
>NW_009260479.1:4889710-4890137 GCF_000687185.1 Egretta garzetta | reverse complement strand
AGGTGCTTAGGGACATGGGTTAGTGGTGGGATGGCAGGGTTAGGTTAATGGTTGGAATTGATGATCTTAAAGGTCTTTTCCAACCTAGACGATTCTATGATTCTAAGGTGGTCCTCTCCTGCTGCCCTTGCCAGAACGCGGCCCCTCCTCGTGCAGCTTTCCAGGGACGCAGTATTGCCACCTGCCCCGAAGGTTTACACCTCAGCCTGCACACCCAGAAAAGCATCCTTCCAGAGAGCTGTCTCTTTTGTCTCTCCCTGACAGAGCTGGGGCTGCTCGGGACGGAGTCACTCCTCTCAGTGGTGCCCAGCAATGGGCACAAACTGAAGCAGAAGAGGGTTCAGTTGAACATGAGGAAGAACTTCTTTCCTTTGAGGGTGACAGAGCACTGGAACAGGCTGCCCGGGGGCGGGGTGGAGTCTCCTTC
>NW_009260479.1:4884557-4889667 GCF_000687185.1 Egretta garzetta | reverse complement strand
TCTGGGTGACCCTGCTTTAGCAGGAGGGTTGGACTGGATGGTCCCCTGAGGTCCCTTCCAACCCTTGCCATTCTGTGATTCTGATGCACCCAGAAGTAATACAGTCATCTCCAGGAGAATTAGGTGCCCAGCGATGTAATTTGGCATGAACTGTTTCAGGCGTTGCCCACTCAAAAGGAGAAGAAACTCTGAGAAGCTTAATAGCTGGAAAGGGAAACCAAGAAGAAAAAGCAGAAACTCTTCTTGTCATCTAAGGAGAAGCTCTTTTTTTTTTTTTTTTTTTTTTTTTTTTTTTTTAAGTGGGGGAACTGCAGACCCTTCCATGGTCCTTCTGTTATGCCCATCTGGAGCACCTTGAATTCTGGTCCTTCACAGCTTGCAGCATCTTCACTTCCTAGGCAATGGCTGTTCACTAGAAATAGGACACAACATGTGCAGTCCTACAGTGTTGCTCACACTAGATTTTTCCTTAAGCCACCCAGCTGTTGAAAGATACTCAAATATAGGATCTCTCACCTAAGACATTAAGCATCTTAGAAACGGCAGTAATGGCAATGCGAGACCCCAAGACACCCGTGGGAAATGCCGGTGGCAGATGATGCTGGTGCCCCTGAGGATCACCTGTGGGAGCTTTTGTTCTACAAAAATCACACACACACCCCACTTGCAGGTCTTGATTATTTTCTCCCTTGTCTTTATTTGGGAACTGCTTACACCTCATACATGTTGCATCTTGAGCAGGAAGTTCTTCATTATGTTCCTTAAACTGTCGTCTCTTGCTTTCTTTACTCCAATTTTGATGTTTTATCAGGCAGTTCCTGTTGCATCTCAGTATTTTACCCTCAGGTGTTTTAATTATGTATGAACACAAAATATTTGTTATCTACTTCACAGTTAGTGGTCCCATTTGCCTCCTGCATTACTTTATACACCAATAGAATTACTTACTGTATATTGAACTCTGGCAATAGTGGGGTTTGGGATATTTTTTCCCTCAGCTTTGTCATAATGCAGCTACTGTGTTTATCTGCTTATTTTTATGTAATATTTAATTTATGCGCTATTGGCATAACTGTAGCAATTGCCTTGATTAAAACAGCTTGGGTTGAAGTTGAGACTATTGGAAAAAAACTTGACAACATCCAGTTGTTGAGTTGTTTTTCTTATTATTAAACACCAACCAGGGTCCATTTGGCCAGCATTTGTACATTACTGTGTTTCCACTTCTGCCATGAACTATGCTCCCATCATCATAAACCAGAGATTTCACATGAAGTAGGAAACAAAAGTCAGTGTTTTGCAACACTGCAAAATGATGACATTGGTGATGTTGGGGCAAAAAAATCCCATTATGAGAGAGAAATTCTTGATTTACAGCTTTTAGTTCTCTTTTATTTTTTTTTTACTCCTTTGACACTTTGAGAAAACATTTTCTCTCTGAAAGTTTTATGACCAGAGTTCACCCTTGGAGGTTTCCAAGAGCCAACTGGATAAAGCCCTAAGCAACCTGGTCTCAGCTCAGAGCCCACCCTGCTCTGAGCAGGAGGTTGGGCTAGAGACCTCCTGAGGTCCCTTCCAGCCTGAATTATCCTATGACCCACTCCAAACTGAGTGACCTTTTTTGTTACAGATTAAAACATCTGTTTAAGAAATGACTGTTGTGTCTCTTCCTAAGATGATCCCAAAACTGCATCCCTCATCTTCCTAAAGCCTTTGGGTTCTGCTAATCTTTGGCTGATACTTTTCATGCCTGAGCCACTTCTGTTTGGCTGACGGAACAGCTAAGACTTGCTCTTGGATGTTGAACTCTGAGACTAAGTCATGCTGCAGATTTGTACCCCAAGCTGTGGCCAGGTGATTCCACTGCAAATGCTCCATGAAACAGGTCCTTCAGGTCTGGGAAGTTTTAGACAGCTCCAAGTGATGTTACCAGACCACTCCCTCAAGTACCTGAATGCCACTGGACTCCTTTTCCCCTAGCATTCAAAAATGTCGAGCTTTTCTTCTTGATGGATGTTCTCCATGTCATTTTAATGGAAAGTCACTAGAGCTGCAACAAATACTCTCACCGAACAAGGAGTCAACGTTTTTATAATTAAGAAGCAAAACGGTGAATGCAGAAAGATGATCTGAAATTTCTTCCACGCTTTTGTAGGCAACGTTTTTTACTTTCTTTGAATTATGTGGAAGGACAGCCGATCACCCTGGGACCCAAGGAAGTAGTGTGATTTAAGTAGCTAAAAAGCTTGCTGGTGGTAATTCTGTATTTAAGGTCAAAGATCCGGCCCAGGAAACCTCAATAAAACATGAAAATGTTTCTTCGTCATGTCAGGCTTTTTATCTGAGGAAAATTGTCAAAATCCATGACTTTTGCATTCATTGGTTTAGTCCCAGTGCACCTCCTTTGTCAGTAGAGTTACTTTTGATACAAACATGGGAAAGTTCAGCACAGACCCAGCTGCATCTTAACAGCAAGATCTTAAGTGAAACCCCTGTATAAGGAGGGGTTTTTCTGCAATCAGTCCGTTTGTATGCAAGGTGCATACCAGGAGGAAAACCCTGGGATCTCAGACAGGCTTCATTTTCTATCTGATCTAGAGATATTCTCCATATCTCAGGTACTATGACAAAGCCAACATGGCATCTTCATCCACCAACATTTTTATAGGCCATTTTGAGGAAATGTGCTTTTCTCATATCCATCACAGAATGAGTTATATGAAAAAAAAAAAAAAAAGCCTTATAGATATTTTATTCTTTGTGGGTTTCAGTACTCTGAGGCTGACTTTATTTATCTGAAAGGGAACACAGGCTACAATGCTTACATCCTATTCACAATACTTTATTTAAAGCTATGATGATAAGAGAGTGGGAGAATTTATTTTATCAAATAAAACCCATTCAATGCATTTGATGCTGGCTGTCCTCACTAGCCAAACAAGCCTGGGAACAGTCCTTCTGAATAGAGTGAAAGAATTAATTTCACACAGTCTTAGCTGGCTGCACAGCACAGACTTTTATTTATTCAATATTTTTAAAGAAAAATATTTTAAGGATGTAAGACGACAGGCAAATACAACAGCTGTTGTACAAAAAGTCAGTTCTAAGAGTATCAGGATTTCACTTCCTCTCCTTAATTTAAGGTTACTTTTTATTCTCCCCAATAAAAGAATTGGAGTTTTCAAAATACAACAAATGGCTTTTTCTTCTCAGTCACACCCTTTTGAAAGGATCCCATCTTCTTCCTGCCAGCCTGATCCCACAAGCCTGTGCTCAGGCTTCTCTCCAGCCAGGCTTCTGTCCAGTCTAATTTCAAGACTCTGCTCTCTAAGATCAGGCCAAGTCATACTACACATTCCCTCTCAATGCTCCCCATCGCTCACCTCCCATCAAGACCCAGATCCACAGCACAGTGTTACATCACAAGACCCACATGTTCTTCCCTTCACTGGGCCAGTAGTTTGAACTGAGCATCAGGGGAGTCTGATTTGCATTTTCTCTCATGCAAGCAGGAAAGCTAGTGCTTTTCCATGGAAACACCAAGGAGGAACCCAACCCAAATGCTTGAGATCAGAGGATCATTCAGGCTGGAAGGACCTCAGGATGTCTTTAGCCCAACCTCCTGCTCAAGCAGGGTCAGCTCTGACGTCAGACCAGGTTGCTCAGGGCTTTGGTCAAGTCATGTCTTGAAATCCTCCAGGGATGGGGACTGCACAGCCTTACTAGGCAACCTGTTCTGATAGTTGACTGTTCTCACAGGGAGAAAGATTTTCCTTATATTCAGTCTAAACTTCTCTTGTTTCAGCTTATGCTCATTGCCTGTCCTCCTCCTGCCATACCTCCCTGTGAAGAGCTTGGCTCCATCTTCTTGAAAACCTCCCCAAGAAACTGGAAAGCTGCTATCAGGTCCCCCCAAGCACATCTCTTCTCCAGGCTGAACAAGTCCACTTCCCCCAGCTTCTCTGCGAGGGGTAAGGGTTCTAGCCCTTGACCATCTTGGTGGCTTTCTGCTGAACTTGTTCCAATATATATCAGTCTTGTACTGAGGGCCCAAAACTGGACCACAGATGTGGTCTAATGAGTGCCAAGAAAAGGAGATAACTGCTGAGGGAAAGATCATCTGTACTACTTACTTTGCTATTAACTTCCAACATTCAAGAGGAATGGGATTGGTTATGTCCCAAGTGAAATGGTTGAGTGTTAAATTGTGCAAGCCTAACAGAAGTCAGGAACAGAGCTTTAGTAATAGTAAATGTATTCCATAATGGCATTTAGTAGTACAACACAGAAAAAAAGACAGTTACAGCAAACAACCTTTTTTTCTTCCTAAGTGGACCAATTTTGAGAATTCTGTTATTCAAGGCATGCTACATGTCTATTCTGAAAAATCTTCACTCATACTAGCCCAGAACTTTGCCCAACTGCAGTGATTACTTCTTCTAATAGAAAGAGGACATTTGAGATAAAGTAAATACACTGTTAAATAAATTTAAAAATTACTTCTGAGGATCCCTAATTCTTCAAGAAACAAGAATAATGACAGAGCAGCTGCTGTTAAAAAATTAATATTTGCTAGCTCTTACTGCATGAGGGTACTTAAGCCATCTTTGTTAACCCTAAGTGGGAGAGAAGAGTCTGAAAAAGGAAATGAAAATATCTCAGACATTCTGAAAAAAAATGATAGAAACTACTGAATTTTAGAATTATTTCATAGAATCATAGAATCATAGAATGTTTTGGGTTGGAAGGGACCCCTAGAGGTCATCTAGTCCAACCCCCCTGCAGTGAGCAGGGACACCGCTAAACTAGATCAGGCTGCTCAGAGCCCCATCCAACCTGGCCTTGAATGTTTCCAGGGATGGGGCCTCCACCCCCTCTCTGGGCAACCTGTTCCAGTGCTTCACCACCCTCATTGTAAAGAATTTCTTCCTTCCTATCCAGTCTAAACCTACCCTGGTTTAGTTTAAAACCATTACCCCTTGTCCTGTCACAGCTGGCCCTACTAAAAAGATTTTCCCCATCTTTCCTATAGGTCCCCTTTAGGTATTGAAAGGCCGCAATCAGGTCTCCCCGCAGCCTTCTCTTCTCCAGGCTGAACAAGCCCAACTCC
>NW_009260479.1:4873129-4884521 GCF_000687185.1 Egretta garzetta | reverse complement strand
GGTCTCCCCAGGCGAGAGTAGAAGGGCAGAATCACCTCCCTCGGCCTGCTGGCCACACTTCTCCCGATGCAGCCCAGAGTACCTCTGGACCATTAACTTTTTATTCTTTTTTTAACCCTCACTTGATTTTTTGTGGGTTACTGCCAACACTGTCACCACCTGGTGACATTCTCCTCCTCTCCCCATGTTCTCCACCTTATTTCTTTGCAAGCACGGCCACTCACTTCTGATCCCTCCCAGTGAGAGGCAGGAGTAAGCAAGTTTCCACGCTCAGGGAATTTGCAATGGCATAGCTGAAAACCGTTGCCTTTGAGAAAAGACTTACCAGTGTGTTCCTGTTACAGCAACAGGAACGTGTTTTCCCAAAGGTATAACTGGACGGTTTGTCATGTGCCAACTCCATCCTGGGGGAAACAGCGGGGAGCTCAACACACCTGATTTCTCCTGACTCTGCTTAGACACGAAATGCCCGTATGTGTGCTTTGACATACAGTTCTTAGAAAACATGGTAATTTGTTAGATTCGTCAGGGATTTGGCTTGAGACACATCACCTCTGGACACCTGGATGGCAGTCAACTCCCCATTATCATCGAGTGAATTCTTCAGCTGCAAATAGACAGTAACTGGTACAGAGAGCCCCAGCTTGTTTTTGTGTGGTCCATAATAAACCCCAGAGCTTGCAGGCTCAGCTGGGGCACTGTCTTCATGTTCTTATGCTGACACCTCAACTAGCCTAGGCAGAAACTTCCCCTGTGCTCTCGTAAAAGCAGATCAGATGGGAGAGCTCATACAAAGATCCGTAGCACTAATGAATGTGCTGTATTTTTTACTTTGTTAGGTAGAATTACCAAGTACAGATTTCAAATTCTGGGGCTCAGACGAGTCCCTGTCTGTATTGAACACGTGAGGTTTCTTGCTGAGACAGGCAGCAGATACACATAGTGCGGCCTGGGCGTCAGGCAACATTGACAGCCTCAGGCTAGGACAGGAGGGCAAAATCTGGAGCATATCTACTAGAAGTATAGATTCCCCCTTAAAGCTTCTGGTTTCTGCACATTTCCAGCTTCTAAACTCCATTAATAAAAGCTAAAAATATACAGAATTGAAATAATTACTTTTCCATGAATGAAATTGTTGAAGTTGCTAAGGGATTCAGAGTAGGAGGAAAAGCATTCAGAATATAATTTCTGCATAATGGTTGGGCGTATGAAATTTAAATATGTGGAAATGCTAGGAAAATCTGGGCAGAATCATGAGACTCACTAGTGGTAACAGGAAAACGTTAATAAGAAGCATTACGAGACCTTGCTTTTCAGACAGATACCACTTCTGGTTAATCAGAGCTAGTATTTTCTGTATTTTAAAAACTACGAGTCCTGTAGTAGAAATGACACACACCTCATTAATCTCTTCTAGCAAGTGTCCTTACCCTTAAATGTACTTTGGATTTCCAGCTGGACTGCACCAATTCCAGGGCCTAACCAATGGATCACACTGGCTTTGCTAAATTAAGAGCACCCTGTGCTACCCAGCTTCTCCCAGCAGAACTGGGTATTTCAGAATTTTAAAAAACAAACACATAAAAATACACAAAAGCATAACTGAAATATAGTATGCTAAAAGTAACATATGTGCTAAGTTTTTTCATTAACACTGAATTGATAATACAGATTTGTGTTGAACATCTGAAAGTTTGTTTGCAACAGATTTTATCTTCTAAACCAATTTTAATTTAATTTCAATACCATTCTGACAGTTACATTTTTTTTAATGACAATTATGTTAAGAAGGCAAAAAGCATCAAAGTCCCCTTCACTCAAGTGTTCACTCCTGACAGTGATTCCAGCCAAGTTGGAAAGCTATCAAACCCACAAGTCCTAGAATCAAGAAGAATCTTACATATTGCCAAGAAAATGCCAAGTGTTAAGAGCAAAGCAAGTTCATCCCATTGCAATCAACACAAGTCCTGCCATTGAATCCCACAGCTACAGCCAGGGTCTAGCCATAAACTTCCCTTCGATGTGCGACACCACCGTGAGTCAAGCTCACTATTGGTATAAAATAGCACAGTTCCCACTTTAGCCAAGTAGAAAGTTGGGCCCCATGAATGAACCTCCTTTTTAATACATGCCCTACTGATGGCATATTGCTTGGAAGGCATTCTGCCTTTGGTATGTTTTATTTCACTATTTCAATGCAGTCGTGCAGATAACTTATTTCGTGAATATCAATGTATTTCTATTTAATTCATGAAATTGTGTAGGATCTTTTAGGTAGATAATTTAATGCTTGCCAACTTCCATTAATTTTTAACTAGACTTTCTAGCCTGGAAGACATACTGAAACATTCTAATTTCAGATCAGGTGGGTCTATGTTTTGATTAAAGAGCCAATTCTTTTTTCTTCCATTGTGATACGGATGATTAAATTTCTCTGCTAATTATCTGTATCACCTCAGAACACCCTGTGCCTGACAAAAATATTTCAACAAAATAAGACTACATTTAATTGCATTACTCCTTTTTTTTTTTTTTATGATGAGAGGTTGATATAAGCCTGTCAATTCACTTTGAGTTCTTCTCCACCTTGAGGGCAATGTTAATGCTTCTTGCTGTTGGATGATGTTCCTACCACATCTGCAGATATTTTTTGCTCTACTTTTCAGTGGACTTTCAGTGGAATTTCATTACAGTGGATGACCAAATCTTGCAACATAGGCATTGTAACACATAATTTATTCTTCCTAAGTGGATGTAGTAAGTTAATCTGAAATTCTCAATTACTTGAGATTAGGTACCCAAGTCCTTTTGAAGAAGTGGATGGTGTTATGGAGTTCACCAAAATCAGGATTTAGTTAATCTGTTGTGCCAATTGCTTAAGTTTCATTATTTGAGTTTATGAAAGTGTGAACTCTCTAGAGCAGGGCCTACTTTTTATCGCATTTATAAAATGCTGGAGCAAACAGGGCCCTAACTTCTATCCAATAGTATAAAATATTACACTAGGATAATTGTTTTTCCAGTCTTAGTAAGATGGGTCCAGACCAAGAATTTGTCTCTCAATGCCTAAAACATTTAGGAAGAACAGTCAAGGATCTAATTGCTTTTGTCAGGTTTCAGCTCTAAATCAAGGTATTTAGAATGCAAATGATAACTTACATCATCATTTTGCCTTCAAATAAAGACTCAGTACTGCCTAATACGGGGCCAGCACTTTTCCTAGTGGAAGCAAAAACAGCTTTGGAAAAGTCGTCATTAATTTTCCTAGATATCAGGTTAGGTTGCCAGCTTCAGGGTAGGAGAACCAAAGTTTAAACCTGCCTCAGACTTTCTTTTCATTAAAAGATATGATCATAAGCTCTACCTTACTTGGAATCATAAATTAATACATCTTTTTAATTTCCTTGCTAATGCATCCTATTGTGTCTAATTTAGGAGCAGTCATTTCAGCATGGGGAAGCAGCTAAGCAAAGAAAATGGTGTTCGTTGCAACAAATGCCTGGAAAGCAGCAAAGAACAAGCTCTAGAAATCCCATCACAAAGGATAAGGATTATGTCATCCTTCTCTTACAAAGACACATAGGTATAAATGGATGAACCAAATCCACTGACCGTAATGGGGTTTAGGAAATTCAGCTACTGGTGCTCATTATGGGGAGGTGAGTGGGACCCCTATAGACTCTCAGTTAACTTCAGCAGATAGATGATGTTTAAATAAATAAATAACAACAACGCTGTTTTGCTCCAATACGGCGGTGCGGATAGTAGTTTGCTGAGGTATTCTACAGAAAGATATGAGAAAAAATACCCCTTGCTCAAAACTTTGTCCCTCCCTCTCTGTAATCACCCCAGAGGAGTAACAGCCCAGGCAGCTCACCCGGCTCCTGAGGGACCACCCCGCATGGAGGAGCTCCAAAGCTTGAGCCATCCCTTTGGAGCAAAAGACTTTGTGCCTGGAGTCTGTGAGGAAAAGATGGCATACGCTGTGATCTGATCACTGGGTTGCCATTATAGCTCCTTTGCATGTGGCACAGGGGAGCATAATTTCAAACAGCCTGTTGGGTGCTACCACCTCCAGCAAGCATGTTCCCTGGCTGATCCCAAAATCAAGGGGGTTTAAAGCTGTGTTTACCAAAGCAGCAGTGAGCAAGGGATCCTGGCCAAGGCTGTTGGCAGGAGGAGCCTTTGAGCTGTGGACTCGGTGGACAAGCAAAGGCCATGGCTGTGATGAAAAGCAGGATGCTTATCTGGAATGCAGTGCGGAGCCTCTTTGAGAGTTCAGTGGGCTTTCGTTATCTGTTTTGTTTTCTATTTCAGTCTTAGTTGTTCTCTTTCTTTTGTTCTGAGAGAGGAAGAGAGTTCAGTAGTTGGTTTGGCAAGAGGACATTTACGCATAATTTTTTTGCATAACGAAATATAATTAGAAAATGTAAATATAACTTAACTCCATTACTGCACTGAACAATAAAATGACCACAGCACAGGCTACTCTGGCTCTCTGATAATTCATCATCGAAATTATACACCACATCTCCATTAGACAGTCCTTTTCCACAAAATTCATCTTGCCTTGTCATGGCTGAAAAACAAGACCAATTTATTAAATATCAGTACAAGTGAAACAAGGAAGTTCAGTGTTTGGAATACAGCAAGAGAAAACATTTTCAAGCAGAACTGATTAAAACCCTCCCTTACAGAGAAGAATATATTTTTCTACTGAAATGTTTTAAGAAAAAAATACTCTGCATGAGTAACTTGGCTTTGAAATACAGCTGGTTTTCATCATCGGAGTTCATATGCCATTAACTCTTTCTATAGGCCTGGATCTTTGGTCAAATGAGATTTGCTTTCAGCTACTGTATTCTTTACCAGGTGTATTATACACATCCTGGACAAAGACAATGTGACCTGCATGAGGAATCTTAACCAGAAACACCAAGGGCGTGAAAAGCCAAAGCATGGCTAGGAGAGAGCAAAACCTTCTCCCTTCTCAAATACACAAGCAAAAAGAAAACATGAATGTTTCTGTGGAAAGGAAATTCTGGCCATGAAAACTTTTGTTTATCAAAACCTGCAAATTGCTGCTCAAAATTTTTTAATTTGAAAATATTTTATTAACTATTTATTAAGCCTCTAATTTCCAGAGAAGCCAAGTCCTTTAAGCACCCAGTAGCTGTTGCATCAAGTGCAACTGTACAGGCTGTTGAAAACAAAAATCAGGCTACCATTTCTCACCAACTAAGCTAAAAATATATTTTAAAAGACTTTTGTAACAAACAGTTGCATGTTTTGTATAAGAAAAGCTATTGACTCCTATGATAGCTATCTGCAAGATGTTTTACAAAGTGAACCCTTCTCAATTATCATTTATAAAGTCAAACAAAATGCATCATAGAAGTGGAGTCACCAATGCCAAGGATGAATTAATGGCAAATTCAAAATGTAAAAAGCACATTTTAACAAATGGGTGCTGTAAAATGACACAGAGATCAAGCACATAGCAGAATGGGCAGAGTCAGGAAAACATTACCACAGTAGTTCTTCAAGGGAAACACATGGAGCAAAAGGGATGAGGGCCTAAAGCAGGACATAAGTGGCATTTAGGTATTTGAGTCTAAAGTGGAAATAATGAGAATTACTGCTCAGCCGTCACTTCACTCTGGTATCTCTTCAGCTCCATTGGCATTGGGGTTTCTGACCTGCAAAGTTGGCTTGGGCTCATATACACCTGGGCTCCTACACACAAGTGTCCTGGTTTTGAGTAGCCAGGGTGCTCCAAAGCTTGCAGGTGTGCTTGGGTTGCCTGCGACCCAACATCCAGCAACCACCCTACAGCTCCGGGACAAGGCATCCTCTCCTCAGCCCTTCCCACTCAGAAGAGCTGGGCCCCAAAGTCCTCTGGAGCCAAGAGCTATAAGACACATGCAGTTATCCTGAAAAGCTGAGGAGAAGGAGAGCTTGGAAACAGTTTTTAGGGAGAAAATGACATTATTTTCTCAAGACTTTACTGAGGGACAAAATTTATCTTCCTATATCTGCTACTGTAATTAGAAGTAGACTGAGCTCCTAACCTCAGGCAGCCACTCACTCTCTCTTCTGTCTCCCATTCCCTTCCACACAAATGCTTGCTATCTCCTTGAAATTCAAGTGTTCAGTGTTTTTACAGAATGCAAAGAAAATCTCTTCTGAACTGGAAATACATCTTACAAATCTGGGCCAATGTCAGAGTGGAACAATTTGATGTAACTCCAAATGCTGCACGAGCCTGGCCATTACAGTTGTTATGCCCTACTCCCTCTTAAAATCATTGCTATTTTTTTTTAATTAAATAAAAAGTAGGCATTTTTTGGTACAAGAGATGAAACTGTTCCCCAGTCAGCTGTAACATAAAGCCTGTTAAAGCAGTTGTTCTGATACTTTTTCCCTCTCTGTAAGGGAATTTGAAATCAAAGGTGCTTATGAGATGGGAGTTCAGAATATGTATTTTGGTGTTCTCTTTCTCCTGATGTTCCTCGGGCTGCTCTTGCCTATGCAATAAATACTCCATCTACTCCATTTTCAGCTGAGTCTGACTTCTGTGTGAATTTATGCATCTGTGAAGCGAATAAATTAGATGTGAGCTGAGATGATGGAACGTAAGAGAAATTATTTTCCTTCCTTTATAACTCCCACAGATTCATTCTGATGCCATAGCTATTGTTTTTAAGAATAAAAATGGAAGACTACCAGTTGAGTTAACACTCTGTTAGCTCTGTGATACTTAGAGAACTGAAATCAGAGCTGGGCTCCTGCACAAGTAAAATGGACATAGGTGTTTCTCCTCCTTTCATGCGCATTACGGAAAAATGGAATGGTTTTAATTCCTGTATGAGAGACGCTGCACAACCCCCTGACCATTTCTGTGCAACGTGCTCACGATCCAGGTCGCTGTCTCTTCTCTCCCCATCTACTCCCAAATCATTTTAAATGACCTATCATTGAAAATGATCAACCTACCCTCCAGGTTTTCTTTCATTTTCCCAAATTCTTTTCCATTGCTTGTGTCCATTTTCTCTATTAAAGTATGTTTTTATTAAAATAGCTTGTAGTCTACAGCGGTCAATTCTCAGGCCTGAGCTAACAAAGACCTTCATGTCTTTATCTACCAGGTTTATATTATAAAAAAGCGGAAATCTGCCCCACAGATTGCATAGTTCTAGCCCCTAAATGTAAAAGGAACTAAAATGCTGTGACTTTTTTATGAATACAGAAGCAATTAAGTAATGGACATAAGTTTGCAAATCTTATTAATTACTGAGGATCAATGCAGCACAAAAGAAAGATGGTTCAATGAAGACTTCTCATATCTGCCGATATTGCTCCATGGCCTCAGGCAAGACACGGGCCAGTTCTTGAAATGTCTATAAATGGCCCACTGACTTCAACCAGGCTGAGTGCCAGGGAGCAGCAAAAGCAGGGCTGCCCCACGAGGGAGAAAGAGCCAGGAGCTGAGGGCGACACGGCACAAGCCCTCACTGACAGGGCACCGCCCCACAGCACCTGAGAGGGGCCAGGGTGGTAACAGGTCCATCCACAAGGTGTAATGGTGGGTCAGGTCTAGGTCTATTCAGCGAGCTCCATCAGGAGACTAGTCTGGAGATAAGCTACCGACACTGTAGGTTTGTGGTGCATCCAGGGAGAGCAGTCGGTGCCAGGACAGCAGGAGACAGGGCTGGGCTCAGGGACACCTACAACATAGGTCAGGCAAGCCCTGGACAACTGAGCCCAAGCTTGAACAGAGCTCCTGGGGCCACGAGCAGGGAGTGTGGGCAGACGTCCAAGGTAAGACTGTTCAGTGCAATCAAGGCCTGTTAGCGCACTCACAGCCCTGACATTAAGTGCCAAAAACCTTTGAGGGCCCAAATCCTAGCTTCTCTGTGCATCAGTCCATGGAAAAATTAGGACATCTCTAGCTCTGTTCCAGGCTTATCCTTAGAAAGCACGTACTGGTGTTCAGGATTTGTCCTAATAAGGTCACTTAGAGGCCAAAAGTAAAGTCATTACTGTGAAGAAAAGAGCTTGCCCAGCAATAATGCAAACATTCAGGTCTTACCTACCTACTCTGTTCTTGAATGTTCACTAATGAAGAGGAAAAAATTTACATCAAATGGCAGAATTTGCAGGTCTGCTTGCACCCAGCAGACCCCATCCAGCTCCTCCAGGCACGAGGCAGGGTCTATGTGGCAGATGAACACCCTCTGCGCTGCCTTCCATAACCTTGCTCACGAAGCTTATGGAACAGAGCCGTGTCATCTTCCCTATGGAGGAGTTCTGTGCCACCCAATGAGTCCTGAAATCTCACATTTCAGGAAACATGGGATCGAGGACATCCAGGATGGGACCTCCATGCAGTTCTACTTCAGCACAGAGGGGCTAGTTGGGAATGATTAAAAAAAAAATCCAACCCAACCCCTAAGTCACAGAAACTCCTCGCTGAGTTACATTCAGTGATCTGTGACCTTCAAACACATTCCCCAGTGCAGCCAGAATTTGGCCTAAGAAACCACAGCACAAAGGTCCCACAGAGACTGAGAGAGTGGCTGGGACCTACAAGACACAAATTACTGGGACAAATGCCAAGCTTTGACTTCTCCTAAGGAGATTCAGAAATCAAAGGCGGATGAGGTTAACCCCCCCTAGACTTTGAGAGACGCCTCCCTGGTCAGAGCAGTTAGTGGGCTCTCCCCTGGTGCAGTGGTCCTCCTCTTCCACGTACCCAGCATTCAAATATCCAAATGCTTTTTTTCTTTTTTGTTCATTTTAAAAAAGATTTCTTCCCAAGCACAAGCACCTGAGTGTCCTCTGCCTTCTTTGGAGGTGCTGCCCCTGAGATGAACTGTAGAGCCATGGACACATATTTACCATATGTATTTATCATACACCTCTCTCCACTGATCATTTGTTGCCTACCCCATTTTCCCAGGGACTCTAACTCCAAAACTGATGGTGATATAAATAGACAAATAAGTCAGCCAGTCAGAAGTATCTCCCCTTATATTACCTGATGCTCTAAGATATGCTGGTTTCCTCCTCTTCTCCAAATTTAGTCTGTACTGGTGGGCAGCTCAGATAATATTCAATCTCCATGCCTCTTTAAGGTTATCCATATATAAAACCATCATGACAAAAAAGCAACATCCTGGCTCTGGAAAACTATAGTGCTATTGGAAAAGGCTTTTTTTAGTTTTTAGGGCTTTTCACCATAACCTTCCAGCACACCAGGGTGTGGATACTCAAATTCATAGCAAAAATACCTGAGTACTGTCAGCACAATAGCTCTCAGCATGGCTTTCTGGTTCACACTTCTGCTGGGGGCTCCAAGGAAGACTACAGGAGAGCTGTAAAAGGAGCCCCGCAAATTGTCATCAGCTGCTTGTATTGGCACTGCCACAGGTAGTGATAATATTGCCCCACTGTGTTGGACGATGCTTTTTCAGTACCAATAAAATCTGGACACAGGGTGAGAACGAAGATCTACTGAGCATTGTCCAGTCAGCCATTGGTTTTCTCTTTGGAACTAATATAAAAGTTTGACATAGCATTTCTGGTAGTAAAACAGAACCTGGCAGACCAAAAAATGATGAGCAAGGACAGAAATTTGAAGTGGCAGGATGAGGCCAATAAACCTTCATTACACGCCCATCCAAACAGAGGAAAACAACAAATGAGAAATGACATTAAACATGAGATAAATCTTCAGCCAGCGCAAGTCCACACAACTCCGTTCAGGTCAGAGAACTTACACTGATTTACATTAGATGAGCATCTGGCCTCACGTACCTTATGATTCAATACAGGCAGAATTAGCTTGCATAGGTATGACCTAATAACTCTGGGATCACCCTTGCAGAGCTGATGTCAAAATACAGTCTGTCACAGATGTATAGGTTTCTTACTGTTATTAAAAGCAAAAAAAAAAAAACCACATGACCCCCAAAATCCCACTACATGCTTAGACTCGGGATGCAGCATCCTTTCTTGCCTTGACTACAAGTGCCTGCATCCACATGGCAGGCAGCCTGACTGGCAGGGGAAGAGCCGGAGCTGCAGCCCCTCGGGGGCTATTCCCTGGCTGTGTATACAGCTTGCTGGAGACCCCAGCCCTTGCTAGAAACAAGCTGTCGGAGGGAGAAAAGCAGATCTGTTCATACAGATGGATACTGTCAATTGGTTGCTAGCTTATTCCTGATGTTCAGAATTATTCCCACTGCAGAAACTTTTCATCCAGAGGAAAAAAAAAAAACCAAACAACAAAACACCGAGCTATTCAAAAGCAGCACTGTATAGAGTCCTTTTTAAAAGGAACAAATCCTAACAAAGTAATCCAGGGAAGAGTTCACATAGCAAAGGTGACTGACTGGAAAGATGACACAAAAATTATATAGTCTTGAGGATGAAGCGTGTACGTGTTATATCATGTAACGGAAAACTTCCTTGGGAATAACAAGAACATAACTTCTCTAGCTGGTCATAAAGTCAGTGATGTAGTTTTGCAATCCAGTAGAGGGCAAACTTAGCCTATATATTCTCAAAGCGTTCCTAAGACGGTAAACGGCAGATGTTCAGACACGTTTATCATTCATTTGATAACCTATAAAGATATATAGCAACCTACAGCACCAGAACTTATAAGATGAAACAGCATCAATCATACCTATCATTCGGTGGCTCTTCAAGCAAATCAATGTTTATTACAAAGTCAACAAACTGATAGGGAACAATATACATTTTGAGTATTTTCCATTAATGTACTGTTTTATCCCATTAATTCCAATATTTCATTAATCAGTAATTACACACCTATTTTCTGGAGGTTGCCCGCATATATAACAGAGAAAAGAAGAACTAATAATACATGTCAGCACACCTGCTTCAAACAGTTTGGTTTTCACTTAGCTGCTGTCTAAAAATGAAGCATCTCCTTGAAATGTGGGGTTCTGGGCTATATGAAGGAACACAAGCATTTTTGGAGAACATTTTCTTGAAGAACCTCTTGCCTCTAGCACAGAATCATGCTTCTGTTACTGGCCTTGCACAGTGGCCACAACCTTCCCAGCAACACCTTATGTGGTCCTGGCCAGATGAACTGAATAGGCCAATTTTTGCTTTTAAGAGACTGGTTTGCGTGTGTGCCCTGTTCCTCTCACAGAACTAATGGCTCACAGCTAACAGGTGGAGGTGCAAGAAGTTCAAATCCAGCTCCGACTACTCTCTCTCTAGGATGAGCAGCAAAATTAGCACCCAGTGGTGGTGCTTATTCCTGTTAGAAACGTGAAGGAGACTGATGCGTGGTGCCTCTTCCCCACGCCCCCACAACAAGCTTATCCCCACAGGAAAAGGTGTGGGGACATCC
>NW_009260479.1:4869337-4873107 GCF_000687185.1 Egretta garzetta | reverse complement strand
CCATCACCTGATACACTTACCCATATGAGATACGGAGGCTGAGGCAACTAATAATTCCTTACGCGGTGACTTTTTATGATGGTAGAGCCAAAGGAACAAGAGCTGTGCTGCAGTAGGCACCATCCACATGAGATAGTGGCCCCTCAAGGAAGCGCAGCCGAACTTACTCCCAAAACTGGCCCGTGGCTCAAAAGACTTGACTTTTACTTGCAAATCTGCCACTGGCCTGATGGTTAACCTTGAGCAAAACACCTTCTCCATTACGAAAATGAGGCAAAACCACAGCCTGTATAAAGTGCTTAGATGAAAAGCACCATCATGGCTGAATGCTGGGAAATATCTCTATTACTGTGAGCAGTCTTGCTCATTACAGCCTCTATCTTGCAAAAACCTGAGCAACCTGACTCAGACCAGCCAAACTTTTACGCACATGCTTTGACCTACTGTGATTCTTCCCATGCTAAAAGTTCAACATGTTATTAAACACACTCCTGGATTGGAGCCAGCATGCTCAGTAGGACCCAACTTGCTGTTGGCCCCTTAGATGCCCTCAATGATACCCTCTCAGAAGACCCTTAGCTTCTCTAAGACCTTTAGGGAGCCAATGATGGGATACACACACCTATGTAAAGCACACATATAAACATGCACAAGCACACTATTTACAACTCAAGCAAATCCCCCTAGAGCACAGTCAACAAGGCTGGTATAGGAAAGTCCACCTGAAGAACTTACATCTTCAGGAACAAACCCAACACATCCAGTTTCAGCTGTGATGTTCTTTCAGCAAATCCATCTCATGATCTCCCAACTGGTGCCTCTCCAGCTCTAAATGAGCCATGTACCATTAATTAACCTCTCACATCATTGATCTTGTCAGGGACACCAACCTGTCTGTCTGAATCTGCCATTTAATCCATCAGCACCTTAAACTGACACCACCAAGAGTTACGTCCTCTTCCTTCCCCAAAACCTGTAGCAGCTGCCTTGCCTCACATCTTCCACAAAACAGGCTCTTTCCTCTGATGGGCTGGTATGGGCATTAAAAAAAGAAAGGGGGCCACAAAGAAAAAAGAGACAAAGAAATGTAAGCAGCAGAAATGCTGGGCTGAGCTGAGTCTATTTTTCCCTTTACAGAGAAGGAAAAGGCTGCTGCAGGGCTCAGAATCAGCCCAGTTTTCTTTTTTGCACTTTCGGTGTGAAGTCTACCTAAGAAGAAATGTCTAATGAGCAAGTTAACCACCTAGAAGCAGACATGGCCCAATATCTACCTATAAGCTCTCCATTTTCAAAATGCATAGGAGTCAAAAGTCTCCAGACCAGAGGAAATGCTGCAGCAGAGCAGTAGCTACACAGTAGCAGCAACACAATCCAGGTTTCAGTTTTATTCCCACAGTGATATCCACCACCTCTTACAGCCTTTGTTGATAACACAAGTTAAGGTTGCAATCCACTTGTCCACAAAGAAGCCTCAAGTTTAGCCTCTGCTGCCTGTCCCCCTTGTACCCACAAATGCTTTCCTGTGCTTTGGATTTTCCAGTGCCTCCCTTCACTGTGGGTGAGTTTTCTGCAGAACGAAGGACCTCAAAACTCTTATTTTTACATGTTTTACATGTAGAAATAAAAAGAAGTAAGGCTTGTGACACTGCATGTAGGCAAAGTATAAAGGATGTGGCTCCAGGAGAGATGCTGTATTGACGACTAAGCCACTGGGGAATGCAGGTTGCAGGTGGCATCATAAAATAAAAAGGACCAAGAAAAGGTCCTGTGCAAGCGGAGCAGCAGACACGATTAGGCAAACATCCTCATGGGTCTGCTGAGCGTTGTGCCATTCCTGCGGGATGTGGTTGAACCTGATCAGTTAAGACCAGAGGCAACACTGGTCAGGAGCAGAAGTCCTCATAGCCAGAAGCTGGGCCAATGGTCCTATCCAATACAGCCCACAGTTTCTCATGAAGAAAACTGAATTCCTCTAGTAATTTGAATTCCTAGAGAAGCTTGCTATTATATGCTGCTAGTGCCTGGGCTTTATGCAACATCAAAGAGAATAATATTTTTGGTTTCATATATGCACTGAAGAAAAGAAAAAAACTTAGATGGGGTCTGCACAACTTAACATAGTTTCTTATGAAGCAGAAGTTCACTTTTTTTCCTTTTTTAAATTGAGTCTGCTTAATCCTTCCTGTGCCTCAAACCATTCTAGACAACCATCTTAACCCTTTTCTATTTTGCTATATTATTTTACATACATAAGCAATTTTTGTTGTTGTAAAAACTATGGTCAAGGGAGCTAATACTGAGGAATTAGAAACTTATTTTAATATTAGCCTGAGTTAGCAAAGATCCCAGTTTAGTAACATCAGTGCGCTTCTCAGGTGGTCATGTGGAAGCTCTCCATGAAGACCACCAGGCACATAAATCACTGCAGACTTCTCTCTCAACCCCAGCAGAAGGGCTAACCTCCCCACAGATGTTAACTTGGCCCATCACCAGTGGAGAGGCTCCACATCAGGCACCACACACCAAAGAACATCCAACTGCTCCATCACATCTCCTGTGGACACTATGAACACTGTTTCTCCTAGGGATGTTCATTTTGCTTCTGATGTTGAGTGAGATGAAACGGTCATCACAGCACCAAATTCTCAAGCTGAAAGTACTACGCTAAAAACTAAGTACAACCTGAGGACAGAGGATAGGAGTCTCTCCCTTAGGAGAGAGACACACAGCCTAACACACCATTTCTACAGTCCCTTTTCAAAGGTGACTTTGCCAGCATCAAGGGGCTGGGGATACTTCACTCTCAAAGATATTAACATTTTAATACATTTATTTCATTTATGTGCTTCAGAGACACACATGACAGCATGATGCTTTCCAAGAATGCGAGCACAAGATTAATAAGACAGCTATTATAGTGAACTCTGGCTGTGAATTTAATTCTTCTGTTTGACACAGGCACACTTGCTGGAGAGCCTGTGCCAGAGATGCGTGTTTAAGCGGGGCACTAAATCAATATTTACCATCATTTTGAAAGATGTCTGAGCACAGCCTGGGAACCAAGGCAACACTTGATGCATAACCATCAGTGAAATACAGGGCTTTCAAACTTTCCAGATAATAAACAGCTCACAGGGCACTGGATGGCAACGACAGCTAAATCCATGTTGTAAGTACCCAGACCTGCGTAGCACCACTCCAGCCTTCCCCGCTGTGGTCTCTGCTACAAAACTTGCATGCCACAGTAATTCTTTCTTTCTGTTAAAGACAATGCCCGATAGCCTGTGACTCGCCTAAGCTCCTGCAGAGTGCCCTCCCCCAGCCTTTGTACCCATGCTTCTTAGACACAGACGTTGAAATGCCTTTTCCAAAACCCTCTGCTGTCCGCCACACAAGGAATCATAGAATCAGAATCATCTAGGTTGGAAAAGACCTTTAAGATCATCAAGCCCAACCGTTAACGTAACCCTGCCATCCCACCACTAAACCATGTCCCTAAGCACCTCATCTATCCTTCTTTTAAATACCTCCAGGGATGGGGACTCGACTACCTCCCTGGGCAGCCCATTCCAGAGTCTGACAATCCTTTATGTGAAGAAATTTTTCCTAGTGTCTAGCCTAAACCTGCCCTAGCACAACTTCAGACCATTGCCCCTCATCCTTTCATCCATTACGAGGGAGAAGAGGCCGACCCCCACCTCGCTACCCCCTCCTGTCAGGCAGTTGTAGAGGGCGATCAGGTCTCCCCTCAGCCTCCTCTTCTCCAGGCT
>NW_009260479.1:4852041-4869269 GCF_000687185.1 Egretta garzetta | reverse complement strand
CCTGCTGGCCACACTATTCCTGATACAAGCCAGGATGCTGTTGGCCTTCTTGCCAGTTGTCAACCAACACACTCAGGTCTTTTTCCTCCATGCAGCTTTCCAGCCACATCATCTCCCAGAGGAAGGCATATCGGTAACTGCCAAGCCAGTTCTTGGTACTCGGTGACATTTGTATGCACCCTCTCGTGCCAAAGGCTGCCTGAGCAAGACTGATTGAAGAAGGGGCTCACTGCAAGTCTATTGCTAGAAGTAGGAAATTCTGAATTTGAAATAAAAATTGACCATCTAAATTTCTCACCCACACAAAACCAAAAAAAAAAAAAAAAAGGCCATCACAACAGAAAAGTTCCAAGTCCAAAGCATTTCAATTAAATATTAAATATAAATAGCTACACAATGAACAGCAATATGAGCAGTGTTTTGACTGACAGTATGACAGCTGAAACAAAATGAATCAAAACAGCAAAGTAAAAATTAAATATTTCGTATATTTAAATGAAACAAAGCTGACACAATTCATTTACATTCATTCTCCATTTAAAATTGTATCAAAACTGAAACCAATTTGTTCCTGCAAAATGTGTCTACTTCGATTAAGCTGCATTTCCTGATGGTTGTTAAATTTGAAATGGTTTTGATCATCTCTACTTGAGAGACTTCTTAAAGTCTAGGAACAGCTCAAAACAGAAAGGAATTATTTTAGATGAGAAACAGAGATGTGACGAGATGCTGGGTATGTGAAATGGCCACTCGATGATGGCATGTGTCAGGAATACGAAGAGAGAAAGGAATAACACATGATTGCAGTACATTTTGTGGAATACTCTGTATGCCTTCTCACTAGCTCCTACACATGAAATGATCTCCCACACCTGAAGCACCAGGTTTTAAGTCTCCTCCAGAGTCCTACGTCACCAGCGAGGCCCATAACTGTCACATCTCTTCGTATAAAGAGAAGAGCATGTGGGGAGTTTGTGTAACTGAATTAATAAATCTGTGTTAGCACCTTTTCTGCGTCTCCCACAGCACCTCAGCTGTGTGCATCTTGTAGACTCTGACTCTTCAAAGGCTTGCACAGTTCCTTAACCTGAAGCAGATGAACATATATTTCTAAATTTTATGGTACTTTTAAAAGACACGTATTTTTTAAGGTGAAGTAGATACCTAAATCTATGCAGTAATGAAGCATCAGAATACAAACTCCCTGAAACTGTTTTCCTATGTGTCTCGTACACGGCTGTCAACGTGTTTGGTTCTTGCCCTAAAACAAACACTGTGCGATAACTACAGTAATAAATAATGACATTTCAGAACATGATTTTGGGAGCGTGTGAAAGCATGAAAGGGAACTAGATCTGACAAAAGATGAAGCCAGTCTCCAGGCCTAGCTTTACTCAAGGGACCGAAGCAACCTCCGTGCCCCAAGTGCCCCTTTGCTGGTACGCCACGTGTCCCATGCCGCACGACACATCTTTTTCACAGCTTCTCAACCCTTCTCAGCAAAGGGCAGTGCTCAGGCCACCAACCTATGCAGCACAAGTGGAGGAAACCTGTGGTGTTAGCTGTAATGAGACAGTGTGCTGCAAAACTACACAGCAGCTCCTTCTCCGGCACACAGTTGCAGAGGAAACCTGTGGTGTTAGCTGTAATGAGACAGCGTGCTGCAAAACTACACAGCAGCTCCTTCTTCCTTCACGAAGAAGGGGTAGGAAGGGGAAACATCCTTTCAGAGAGTTTTCTGAAGAGACGTGTGGCCACACAAATGCACAGGTTCCCACATTCTCCCCTTTGGGACTACCCCAGACACTAAAAAGAAACCAATGGCCTGAAAAAGTGCCTGGGAGGAGAAAACATCAGCCACAAGCAGCAAAAAACCCCCCCTAGTATTAGATGCGGGTAGTGGGGGTAACGTGTAAAATTTCTAGAGCATGGAATAGGGTTTTCTTTTGTGTTTGAAATAAGCTCAGAATTTTATAAATGCTACCAAAAATAAGAAATGCTGCCACCTCATCTACTGCAGGTATCATTTCCCATTTTTGATGCATATTTGATGCGGATTATTTTTCCTTTATTGAACCTTGAAGAAAGATGACTACTATTATTATCAATTATTTGTATTTGTCACCGTACACATAGAGGCGAAACAAATTTAAACAAGACCAGGTGCTGAGGAGAACGATGGGGATGATCACGCCAACACAAGAGCCTGTGTTACGAGAAGAGACAAGCTTGTCTTGTTCAGCCTGGTAAAACAAAAGCTCAGAGGGGATATGAATGTTGTCTATAAATACATCAAGGAATACAACAAGAGAGGAAGGAGAGCTATTTAAGCTAAAGGACAACATTGGCACAAGAACAAATGGATATAAACTGGCCGTGAATAAATTGAGGCTGAAAATTAGAAGAACGTTTCAAAGCAACAGAGAAGTGAGGCTCTTGAACAATTTCCCAGTGGGAGTAACGGTAGCAAATGACCTAATTTGTTCTAAGATGGATCAGTTAATTAGTTTATGAAAGGGTTTATCTGACAGAGGCTGGCTAAGGCAGGGGGCTGGCCCCAACCCCAGATCTCCTTTACAGCCCCACATTCCTAGGTAATTTGAGGTGTTAATTCAGTTCCTTATTGAATGCTATTATCACGATGGTTTCTAAATCCAAAATGATTTTTTTTTTCCTGAGTGATTCCATCATGCGGTGCCACTGACGTGCATGTTACTTTCCGAACACCAAGAAAAGGCCTCTGCATGGAGGAGTCATGGGGTAGATGAGGTGCTTAGGGACATGGTTTGGTGGTGGGATGGCAATCTTAGGTTAACAGTTGGGCTTGATGATCTTAAAGGTCTTTTCCAACCTAAATGATTCTATGATTCTATAAATTGTATTTTAAGACCCACACAACAGAGCTCATTAGCACAAGCAAAGTGGTGTGGTGCGAAGATGCTTAGAGTATAAGAAACAGAGGTGAAATACAAAGGTGGGCCAAGGCAAGAGCACCATCGTGGTGAAAGTGCACAGCTTTTTTTGAGGGAAGAAAACCATGGCATTTCCTTACAACTTTAATCTTAACATTTCCTTCTTACTTCATATTTTTATACACCAAGCATTGAATGTCTCGATGAGATTTAAGCAAAATTGTGAAGTAAGGTGGTTCATAAATTTCTGAGTGAAGGAGATGGAGATAAGTGGCACTCTGGAGGACAGGAGCAGTTCTTGATTACTCGTTTCTGGCTGTTCATCACTTCCAGCTACCTGCAGAGGCAGCTCTCCTCCTGCCTCTCACTTTGGTGGCATCTTTTCTTGGCACCCAGTCATAGCCCCTGGCTGCACGGGCCTTTGCCTTGATGAGTGCTGATGCCTTTGGGAAGTGTACATAGAAGAGCACAACTGAACTTCCCATCCCACCTATCAATAGATTTTATTGTAACTTTTTGTTTTGTTATTTTAAGGAATGGAAACACACTTTGGTCACTTGAAAGACTACTTTACAAAAATGTGAGCATGGTGAACTGAAATGACTCATTTTCCAGGCCGTTTTCCAACACAGAGCACTTTATGAAGCAGGCAGGTTTGCTGAGAAATGTTGGAGAGAAGGGCTGCTCTTTTACATGCTTGGAGATGCCCAGCACAGTCCTTCCTTCAGGATGCAGCCTCTCTCTGTTTGCAGGGTTTGCAGGCAGAAGGTTGGGAGTTTTTTGTTGGGTTTTTGATTTTTATTGGGGGTTTTTTTTGTTGGTTTTTTTTTTTTTTTAAAGGTAAGTCCCTCTCAGGGGGATCTGAAGATGCACCTTGTGTGACTTAAGGGACTACGAAAAAATGTTTTCAACAAACATGGCATTTAAGGGCAGAAGACAACTGTACTTTAATAAACAGGATTATTCCGGGGCAAGGACGGTCTCTTGTGCAAATGTCACTCTGGTCCTTACTTTTGTCTTTGGAAAGAGAAATCATATAATTGAAAACTCCCTGCAATGTTGTGTTTTCTGTTTGAAATTTTTATACAGTGTTTTATGTTCAGGGTTGTGGGGTTTTTTTTTTGTAATGTGGATCACTTGACAGTGAACTTCACTGTTTTGGTCAAATTGTGAAATAGCAGGTTCTTCCCTTAAAGGATACACGTGAAGGATATCATCTTTCTCTCAGCCAACTGCCTACACATAATGTCCAACTAACTAAAAAGGCAGCCATCAGTTTTAAAAGCACCATTAAACATCCTGCATGGATCATTTGGAGGATGACCCCATCATGATCTCGGCCCAGGACATTTTGTGCCTACCGAGCTGTAAGTAGGAGGGCAGTCTGGAGACAAAGACTGAAGGACAGGACATCAAAATTCATTCCCATTTCCTTCTGTGCCTCTTAATGTCCAGTAGTCGGTGGCAATCATGCCAATCTTTCCTCAGGCACTCAACTCCCTGGCATCCAGTTCATGCATCAAGCGCAACATTGTCTTCTGCATCAACCTGCAGTGATACCCAAAGCTATGCAAAATACACAGCTTAGAACTGCTTGTTTTGTTACTAGTTTACATAGTTATGTCTATGCAAAAAGATAAAATAACCCACTGAACGGTCTCTTGTCTGGAGGCCAAGTAGTATGGTTGCATCCATCCAGCTGTAGTCCCTTGCTCCTCCAAAACAGGGAGCATATGCTAACAGCCCACTGGGAAAGGTTTTTAGCCACTGCTATGGCTGGAGCTGTGCCCAAACACTTCTGGGGATAGCAACAGATGAAAACTGTGCCAGCAGCTTTGTTAACAGACTAACAGTACAGACAGCCACAAGCGGCTGTCAGGCCCTGCCCTCCTGGCCCTCTTGAGTTCGCAAGCACAGATAGACTCAATACATCAGATGTTTCAGAGGGAAGAATTGAGACCTCTGCAGTCCTACAGTGCTTTTGTAACAGAATGGAGAAGACTAACGATGATATCATAGCAACATTTATTTATTTATTTATTAACTTCCTCAGAAGACTACGGGGAAAACGTTGGTCTCAATCCAAAGCTCTCTAAGGACAACAGAAAGAGACTCAGGACAGTCAGTGGGCTTGTGTTAGGCTCTACAGACTCATAGGATGGCAGATAAAGTAATGCCATGGGTTAGAAGCTAGTTAAAGAGGATGAATACATGGCGCTTTTCAACACAGTAAAGGTAGGAAGAGGTTTTTCCCAAGATCTCTGTTTATAGATTTTGAGGGCAATATGTTCTCAGAAGTGGCAACACCTGCAAGCAAGAGAAATAGCTGTAGTCAGTCTAAGCGCTGAAAGAAACTGTATTTGCATGTTAACAAGGCAAATGACAGGATGATTAGATCGAATCTAGTATTTTGTGAAATGACCAGTAGGCATGAGGCAAAATTTGACAAAATTATGTAACTTTGCCTACTTCGATTTGGGTGCCAAGCTGATGCAGCAAGAAAAAATAAGCACATATAAAAAGCATTAACCATAAAGGACAGATCATCAATTACTTAAATTGCTCCTAAAGCCAGTAGACCTAAATTAATTTAGGTTACTTTGGCTACAGTGTTGTGACAGCAGTGATGCCAAAAAATCTGAAAGCAATCATGGATGAATTTGAATTCCTGTAGCATGAAAGGGCATTTACAAAACAGGATTGCTCCGCAGAGAGAATTACCAATAGTCTGTATCTATGAAAAACCATACAGTATTTGTATATTAAACCCCCCGAAAAAAATGCATTAATGGGGTAGTGCTGTATGTAAAAGGTTCTGCAAATAGATTAAGCTCCTGAATCTGCATGGATACGGACCATATACCGTTGGAATATAAAAATACTGGTATGGTTCTGCTCTCTCACTGTAAGGTAAGGACAAGTTAGATTGAGGACACAACTTTAGACATGGACAAATGAACTAAAGAGACCAAGTTTTCTGAAAAGGCAGCTGTTACTACAACTATAAGCACATAAATTGATCAAATGGTAAAAAAAAAGGCATAAGGAACAAATTCTTAATGCTGTAGGTGAATGCATTCTGAAACAGCTACCTTTAGATAATGCAAAAGCATACGCTGTTTTTTCCACTTACTTTCAAGTAACACAGTGACTGGTGCATGACATGAATGAAGCTGAGTTGTTACAATAGGAGCTACCACTGATTTACAAGTTCAACAACAATGGGAGACAAAAGACAGCAACACTGAAGATGGAAATTTAGGTAAGAACTAGCAAAAACATCAGAAACCAATTACAGAAGTTTTAAGGTCAAACCCAAAGAAATTAAAAGTTCTTTTTGATCCAAGTGCTTAGACAATCTTTGATGTTTTGTTTTGGTGGATGCCAGTCAGACATTTCCCTGATATAATTCTGCTTATTCACAGAAAAAAAAATAATCACAAAATCTATTTTTTTTTTTTTTCTGGAACACAGTGGGAAGGCAATGTCCTGAAATACAATTCAAAGGAAGAGTTTTCTGCTCACAATACCGAACCTCCCTTTTTGACAAAAACCTTTATGAAAGAATCTGGGTTTTCATTTTCATTAGGGCCATGCTGTAGTTGCTTCTCCTGTTCTGTGCCTGCTTCTGGACACTGGGCAGGCACTGCACCAGCAGCTGTGCCCAGATTCCTGTAGCTGTGTTCAGCCTCTTTGCCTGACTGCTTCCACCTTTTCAGCCCTTCCTAAATCAGGATCCCACTTTGGCCAGGCTTGGCTGCAAGGTGTGAAGCTCATACATCGCCCTCAATGTGTCATGTCACACCCACAACACAAACACATCTTTTGAAGGAGGTGTCCCCCCCCGCCAGCACAGCAGTACAGTGGCATCCAAAGCAAGTAAGAAGGAAGCAGAAAGGTATGAGAAACGCTTTAGGGCACCTAGAGTACTGCATCCAGTTCTGGGCTCCCCATTTCAAGAAAGATGAGGAACTACTGGAGAGGGTTCAGAGGAGGGCTACAAAGAGGATGAGGGGACTGGAGCATCTCCTCTATGAGGAAAGGCTGAGAGAGTTGGGCTTGTTCAGCCTGAAGAAGAGAAGACTGAGAGGGGCTCTCATCAACACATACAAATATCTCAAGGGTGGATGTCACGAGGATGGAGCCAGACTCTTCTCAGTGGTGCCCAGCGACAGGACAAGGGGCAATGGGCACAAACTGAAGCAGAAGAGGTTTCAGTTGCATATGCAGAAGAACTTCTTTACTCTGAGGGTGACAGAGCACTGGAACAGGCTGCCCAGGGGGGCTGTGGAGTCTCCTTCTCTGGAGAGATTCAAAGCCCGCCTGGACGGTGTCGTGGGCAACCTGCTCTGGTGACCCTGCTTTAGCAGGGGGCTTGGACTGGATGATCTCCCGAGGTCCCTTCCAACTCCTGCCATTCTGTGATTCTGTGATTCTGTGATGAATGGCAAGGTTCACTAAGTTACTCACGTTTAACCAGTGTCCTTGCAAAAATGAACCTGGTTTAAATAAAGTCCAGAGAAAGCAGCATAACCTACAGCCTGAAGTCCATAATTATAACATCATGATGGCTAAGATTAAATGTGAAGGCTGATGATGGCATTCATCTCATTCCCTCTGACACTCTAACCTCAGGCATCAATGTCGGATATTGTCAATGGAGAGAAATGGGTATTTCCAGCAGTTTTCATCTAAACGCCTCAGCTGGTGAGAAGCAGTCCTTGAGAGGTGTCTCTGTCTTCCTGAATATCATCCCTCTGGTGACTCATTCAGCCACAGAAATTAACTCTCATGGCCCTCAGTTAGGAGAAATGAATTGTACCCCAAACACGCAAATAAATTCAGAAAAAACAAGATGCTTGTGGTGTTCCATGTATTAACAATGGGCATTGCTGTTAGCCACACAAAAAGCTAATCTTCGTTTTAAGCTCAACTAGTTCCAATTAGCTATTTTAGCATTTCTTCATTCCACACAGTATTGGAGCATGACTTAAAAATTTGGCAATAATAGCAAAATTCTTAATGGACTCTGTGGCCTTTTAGCCACTTCTCTCTTTGCTGACAAAATGTCTTTTTGATGCAGAAATCTTCATCTTTTTTACAATGCCATCGATTTCCTTTTTCTTTTTGCAGCTATGGGGTGGGTCGCTGGGGAAGCTGTTCGAAAAAACTGCCAAGATTTCACAGCGTATGAGATGGCCTTGTTATGCCTTCCTTGAGATCGGCTCGGTCCCCACAGACTGCACATACGCTACTGCAAAAATAACACAAAAGGATAATTTTCTCCTATAAAGTCAAAGTTTTAAGTGATCAAGACTGCCAAAAAAGCACGATTAATTATCTTAGTTTACCTTTGCATAGATCCTCTGTGTTCTTTTCCCTGCTATGCATGCCGACGCACTCCTGCCACTGTAAGCTGATTTAAAAACTCAAGGGTTGCTGTACTTTGTGTAGAAAGGACTTTTTTTTCCTGCAGTATTTAACTGCAGCTGTTGTCACGTCCATCTTTCTTCAAAGTTTCAGTATCCACTTCCATGCAATTTTTTTCTCAGTCTGCTACAGTTCTGTGACACCCACCATTTCCTCCGTTGCTTGTAATTTTGTGCACCTCATTCAGGTCTCTTCACATTCAGTTCTTTCACTCTTCATAGAAATGAATTTTCCTTAAGCTTTCTTTTTAATATGTATACTGTCACGGCACAAAGCTTACTCATACTTGTAATGCCAGTGTCTCCTGTCTTCCCCAAAATTTTTACATCTTTTCTTCCTCCACAAAATGCACTGTTTCAAAGCAATAAAGCAGGTAATGGAAAGTACACAATAGTGGGGCTTTCTTGGAGACAGGGGCTAAAGGTGCCCAATTCCACAGGAAAACATGCTGATTCCCAATCATGGTAACAGAGTTCAGTGCATTAAATATAGCCCCATGTCAGTATTTTACAGATCTGCTGTGCACAATAGACAGTAATGCCTCCATAGAAGCTCTTAGGGCCTTTTATGAGAACTCTCAACATGAGAAAGTCTTTTATTCTTTTTGACAAGTTGATCCTTTAAACTACTCTAGTAAAGGGAAGAATGGAACAAGGCAAAGCTAAAATTTTAGCTTTTGCTCAGCATGTCCAGATCAATGCTAATTAAGACAAACTACAAAAGGGACTGCTAGGGATTTCAAGTCTAAATGTAATTATGTGAAATATAACTATTAAAAACAGATCAGAAAGCTTGATGTTGAGTTTTAATGAATCTCCATTTTTTCTCAGACTAAGACACCTGGAGCTGTACACAGAGAGCTATCTGAAAAGCATTCACAACAACCCAAATTTAGACCAAACTCACCTGATTTGGGGTCTCGTTATGACAGCCAGTCTATTAGAGAGTTGCATAATCCTTTTGCTGCTCTATATAGGCAGTCAGTGGAGTGAGCAGAGCACAGAGGTGATGTGATTTCAGTAATCCATGTTGCTGAGGAGGCTTACAGCTCCATTCTGAACTAGATGATTTTTTTTTTTTTTCCTGGGCATAAAAGCATAATTCTTTCAAGGTCAGATAAAGTATGTTGCAATAATAGAGGTGGGAAGTGCTGAAGGCATTTAGTGTACGATCAAGCCATCAAGCCTGCATTATTTCCGGCGAAGATGGCACATAGCTCCCCAGAGACAGGAAAGTATATATATTTTTTCTTTTTTTTTCTTTTTTTTTTTTTTTCTTTTTTTTTCTTTTTTTTTCTTTTTTTTTCTTTTTTTTTCTTTTTTTTTCTTTTTTTTTCTTTTTTTTTCTTTTTTTTTCTTTTTTTTTCTTTTTTTTTCTTTTTTTTTCTTTTTTTTTCTTTTTTTTTCTTTTTTTTTCTTTTTTTTTCTTTTTTTTTCTTTTTTTTTCTTTTTTTTTCTTTTTTTTTCTTTTTTTTTCTTTTTTTTTCTTTTTTTTTCTTTTTTTTTTTTTTTGTGGTGTGTGTCAGAGATTGCTGTGTGCCATTCAGAGTGGGCGAAATGTTTAGGAAGACTCAAAATTGCAGACTCTGTTGACAGTTTGCCATGGGCAGAAGACTACCTTCTATTGACCAGCCCCCCCCTCCCCCCCCATTTTTCCTTTCTGCCTCTCGGTTTGTGGAGAGAGAGGTTATATTTTAGCAGACCAACTGACGAAGTTGGAAAAAGTTGGAAAAACCATTGAGTTTTTGGACACACAAAGACCTTCTCCAGGTGTGGCACAGAAGCACCAATCTTCACAAACAAATGCAAGCTAAGGACAGCTGTTCAGAATTTAATGAATGATCGTAATCAGTTAGACCATCTGAGAGAAAAGGCAGCGTGCACCTGTGAAGCAGAAGGGGGTGTTTTGCAGAGGTCAGGGTGCTCAGGTTGTTTCTCCTATGGAACACAGAGAGGAAGGCAGGTAATTCATCAGCAGTGCAACATGGAAGAGTTCCCAAGGAAAACACAGTTTCTTACAGATACAACTTTTAACAAGCTGGTACCTGGGTTCAGCTAGCTCCCAAAATGAAGGGACAGACAGAGATCAGAGATGACATCAGGGCTGCTACTCTGAGCCCACAGGACACCACGTTGAGTTATGCAAGGGAGGGTGAGACTATGGCACCACGGAAATCCAGAGAGGACTGGGGGGCTCTGTGTGCAATCCTCAAAGCAAAGCATCCATCATTATGAAATATTTTCCTGGAGTGCTGCCACAATGCTTTGGTAGGACAGCAGAACAGCACCGTCAGCTATGCTGAGCGTTGCAGAAGGTCCAGAACTGGGAACAAGAGTCTGCTCCTTTCCAGAGAAGTACCGAGGGTGCATCCATCACCGCTCCTTCCTCCTGGCTTGAAGTCAGGCTGGGGAATTTATAAAGTCAATGTGGCCAAATCCAAGTTTTCTTCACATATATGCTTGAAACTCTGCAGTTCCAGTCACCAAGCACAACTCTCACAAACACTTCAAATGTAATGAAACCATCCAAATATCAAAATTATAAAGATGAAAATGAAAAGGGTATGCTACCATAGATTATCAGTGGTTTATAACATTCAGTTTGGGTTTTTTTAATCTGCCTATGACAGTTACACCTGAAGGCTGTCTGGTACAAAAAAGTACCATTGACATGACCTAGCTCTTGCCAAAGGCAAACTCACTTCAGTTAAATAACAGTCACTGCCTTGCAAATATGTCACCTTGAGATATCATCCTGCCACTGTACCAGGACACAGCATGAGTTAAAAAGCCCTGAGGACATCTGGGCCTTGAAAGACAGGCAACTACCCTGGAGATGAATACAACAACAAATTTACAAATCCATTATTTTTTTTCCTGACAATTGAAGAAAACTGCAGTAGAAGGGCTGAATGGGATGGAAGGAGGTGAAAGATGGAAAAGCATCTTTGCACACAGAATCACAGAATTGTTTAGGCTGGAAAAGACCTTTAAGATCATCGAGTCCAACCATTAACCTAACTCTGCCATCCCACCACTAAACCATGTCCCTAAGCACCTCATCTGCCCTTCTTTTAAATACCTCCAGGGATGGGGACTCAACCACTTCCCTGGGCAGCCCTGTTCCAGTGCTTGACAACCCTTTTGGTGAAGAAATTATTTTCTAATGTCCAACCTAAACCTCCCCTGGTGCAGTGTGAGGCCATTTCCTCTCATCCTATTACCTGTTACCTCGGAGCAGAGACCCACCCCCATCTCGCTACCCCCTCCTGTCAGGCAGTTGTAGGGAGCAATAAGGTCTCCCCTCAGCCTCCTTTTCTCCAGGCTGAACATCCCCATCAGCCTTGGGCTCCAGACCCCTCACCAGCATCGTTGCTCTCCTCTGGACATGTTCCACATAATTCTTCTTCCTCTTCATCCTGGTTTTTAATATCTCTAATCTGAGCTGTGAATGTCCACATCAGTAGTTAGTGGGAAACAACCAAGACTGTGCGATAGGTGTTAGTTCCGGAGTCCACTGGTATTGGAGTGATACTAGGTCTTGCTCCTCACCTATGCTGAAATTGTGTGGACTGAAAGAAGCCAGTCATCAGCCAGCATGAAAAAGTCAAGTGTGAGTTCCCACAATACACACCCACTGGAAGTGTATCTCTCCAAGGAAATGATCCAGAAATTAAAGCTGTGAGATTTTCAGGACCATCCGCCCTGTCAGGTTGTTGCACTGTCCCTTAAGGACCTTGCAACTGCTCGTTACTTCAAATTTGTAGCACCTGAAAGGTTTTCTGTAGCATGGTTTCAAAGTTTATTCTGGACAGAAGCACAGGAAACATTTCTAAATGCATTTCCAATGCATCTGAGATTTTTCTGTAAGTTTTTTAGCTGGGATGCGTAGCTCCATCATTGGGGTGAAATCTTTCACCTGCCCATCTTCCAACAAATACGTTCTCTGCTAATACGTTTTACATTAAGCAATAATTTAGGATTAAGACAGATATTGCCCAAAGTTTTTATACAGGTATAATTTTCCTTTCTTGTTATATAAATCAGAAAATTATCCCCATAATCACCTTGCTTGAACCAAGGTGATGTGAGAAAATGTTCTGGGGCACTATCCGAGGTGCCAAGGTCACAGGAAAAAGATGTATTCCCATCAACAATAAAGGTAATGGTTGATCTTTTGAATTTAGTGTAATGGAGATTTGATTTTAATTGAAATTCAGCAAAATTATTGCAAAACTCTTCTTGTTCCTCATAGGGTAACTGCCACCAATTATAAACACAGATGAGCAGTAAGAAAAGGAAATTATTTGTTTCCAGAGACATTCCAAGAGGGCGAAATGGGATCAGTCTGCCTAGCCCATTTATAGCCCCTGTGCTACACAGCCATGTGGGGGTACAGTTCAGGAATTACTAGTTTTCTTACACTGCAAAGACATTTTTCAGTGTTTCCCTAGTATAGCTTTAACAATACATTTTACCTGTTGATTTCCTTGTGTTTGCTTGCATCCTGCATTTGAATCCGCCCAAAAGCATTTGCAACAGGCAAAACAGTCACAGTCTGAAACATGCAGAGTACGAGAACATTCTCCTTTTTCCTGTTAACAAACACCAAGGGGCATGCCCTACAAATGGCATCGTAAAGGGATAAATGCCCCTCCTTGAAAGCCCCCCAGAAGCAAGACAACTTCTGAAAGCCTTTCACTTGAGGGACATAGGTTCCTGGATTGGAAACTGTGGTAAAATACCCAGTTCCACCCATACACTTTGTTCTTTGCTGCTTCCCACATTTAACATGCATTTTCAAAAGGAGCTGATAGCATGTTTGCTTGGAACCTTCCCAAGATGATACAATCACAATAGCTTGGGATGCACCATGAAAGAAGAGCTCATTTCCCATATCCCCACTTTCCAAACACCCCCCATGTACACACGCCTCTGCTCAGTGCCACTGATGCTCAAATCTGCCACCTGAACAAGGCTACCACTTGCTTCAATGCCAAAATTGGCTCAGAGAGTCCAGCTCCCACTGGATAACCAAGCGCAAGGAAGAGCCCCCAATTAATGATCAGTGTATGCTTATGAGAGGCTCCTGGGCTGGCCCCTCCATTGCATGGGATTAGATTATTCAAAGTGACAGAAAGATGAAGTCTGGGTTTAACTCGCACACTGGTACTTGCTCCTATTGCTCTCCTAATGCCTCTGGCAGTGCCTGCCAAAATATTGTTTGTCAGGGTGGAGCTTTAGGGTTTGAGCCTATGGACATTAACTACAACATGGAGGTCAGGACTAGGAGAAATGTCTTTGGAGCGATTCGCGTAAGAAAATTGCTCCCATGTTAGCACTGGCTGGGTTCATCTCAACACCGGCTGGGTCTTGCCTGTGGCTGCCCCCACCTGCCTTTGCACTGACTGTGGGCTGATAGCTGTGTTCTAGAAATAGAAACAGAAATAAAGAAATTAAATTAGAATCAGTCCCCTACAGATGGCTCTGTCACTATAAAAGCTGCCTGCTCTCAAATTAACATTTGTTTATACATAAATTTAGAACACCACAATAAATTAACACCCTCCCAACAGAAATGAACTCTTCTGAGTGGTTCTTCTCTTCCCAGTGGATAGTGGGAAGGGGGAAATGCTATTTTCCCTTGAAGGCATTCACAGCAGAAATTCAACAGCAGCACCAACAGTGGAAGTGGTGTGGATGGAGTAGATGCTTCCTGGGTGCCAGCATTCACTCTGCACAAAAGACTTGGGTAGGGTTGGTAAGTTTGCAAATACCAATTTGGAGGAGACACAGAGTACCTATATCAACCTCTCAAATCTAAAAAAAATACAGATCCAGGTATTAAATCAATAAAGCAGTCAAGCTTAAAGCTTATGCAAAAATGAAGAAAGTAACAGGTCTTGGGAGAAAAAAAAAAAAAAAAGAGTAATAATAATAAAAGGAAAACCATGATAAAAATGAGAAGGTTTAGCACACTGACCAGGAAAGTGATTTGGAGCTGTTTAAGAGATTAAGGATTTTTACTGTGAGGAAAAAATCCCAAAGCCGTTAGTCCAATATGCAGCTGAAATGAAGGCGGCAAACAAAATGTGTGGTTGCTAGGGGAATATAATATAAATCAAAAGCGCTACTATAATTGCTATACACTGTAAGGAAGTGATAAGACCTCTCTGGGTATATTATACCTAGTCTTGGTTATCATATCAAGGAAAGCTCCCATGCTTTTCAAAGAATGCAGTGCAGAGCAAAACAAAGTGAACAGCAAGCCTGCCAAATTTAAATTATTAACTAAAAAAAGAGTTTGGATGAGAAACTCACAAATAGCAAAAAACAAAAGCTGACAGATGTAAGTCTGAACATTGGGTATTATTCATAAAAATAATAAATTCTATTGAGGCCTATCAGCCCCAAAGTTTGGTTATTTAATAAATTCTTGCCCCTTCTTGAAATCAGTGAACTACACAAACAGCTCCTAACCACCCCTGTGTCCACCGTTTCTCTGAGGTTACAACAGAAGGTGTTTCAAAGTCCTGAATCTATCCTGGTCAAAAGTAACCCACCTTTGTAGCCAGTCCCAACCCACCAGTAAGGATCCCAAGTGAGATCTTACACAGATTCAGAAGTGAGCCCTGGACATTGATCCAAGCCTCCTTCCAGAGGTGGCCTCCTGAAATATCTTGGAGAAAGAACTTCAAGCCACAGTTTACAATCACAGAAAGGGGCAAAGAGGACTTCCCTGCCTTCCAGGAGTAACATGATGATTAATGCATTAAACAACAATGGAATAACTTAAATGACACATTACTTCTCTTGACAAATTGGCAGATTCTTCCTCCCTTGTACCCCAGACGTATTATGATGGGTTTTAAAAATACAGGATGCAAAATACGGCATGGATGCCTCATGCAAAAGTTGTAGGACATGGCTCTTAGTTTTCACATGTGTACAAAAAGAGAAAGAATGATCCAGAGTCATCTCATCTGACTTTCGGCTCTTGACTCAAGGCACTAAGTTGGGAGTACAGCTAACTCTAACTATAGTCTATGCCCAGGAATGGTTTCCCTCAATGAGTTCAGCTATGGCCTCTCCAAAAGAGGTCAAACTACAGCCCATCTGCCAAGGTAGAGTTTCAATCCAACACCATAATCACCCTACTCATCATCAGCGCCTTGTGCCCGCTAGCCAGTATCTGCCCTGGGTGATCAGCTCTCACAAGCTCCCTTTTTCACTGCCCTTCGGATAACTACAAATATCTTGGTTTGTGCTTCTTCATTTGTAACTCATGTATCCCCATTAATGATCTATTTGTTGATCTGTTGACCTTGGGTTTATGTTTGTTAAATATACAGCTAGCCGAACTGCAGCAATGTAGTCATAAACCACAAGCAATACATAAGAGAAACTCATTACCAAATGCCTTATTTCTTACTATAATAGAAATCAAAACAGCAGTAATGTCACTAGTCTATTTTCCTCATCCGTGAGTGTTCTGCAACCTTTTTCAGCACAAGAAACACAAAGGCCAAACACTGACGCTGCCAAGTCTGGAAGCTCTTGTGGAGAATGTTTCATATATCAGGTGGGAAAAATTACTTTTGGGCATGTCCATCAAACCCCACGGACTATAAAGAGAGCCTGCAGGGGACCAGCCTTCTCCCTTAAATTTGTCAGTGAGGTTGGATGAACCCAAGCACGTAACTCCCTGTGGCAAAAAGAATCAGGTCTGTGCATCAAGAGTAAAATGCAGCCGCTGTTACCCAAGCTACCTGTTGGAAGTGGGAGAGGATCCTACCATATGGATACAGTGGGGATGGAATTGGGCAGGTTACTACCAAAAATGATACAAATGCTAAAAAAGATTCAAGAAATGAGGCAAGAACAGGACCCAGGACCTGATAAAATGCTAGACAAACTACCACCAGGCTCAAGGAAACAGAGAAACACTGTAAAATTCTGGGTAGTTGGGGAAAAAAAGCCCACAAAATAAACCAAAAACTCACAGGCAACTCTACCTGGAAAGTTCTTTTCAAAATGCTAGAGAGTTCACATTTCTCTTTTCATTTTCAAAAGAAGGAGTAAATATCTGTGTGTGTGTGTGTGAAGTATGACTGTTATAAAAGTAATACCATATTTTCATCAGGTATGATCTCTGACCCGTTGTGCAACGTGCTACATAAATCAGAACAGAAAGACAGCTTGTCCTCCAAAAATCTCAAGCCAAATTCCAGAGAGGAGACAGCACACAGATATAGACAGGCAGTCAGGAGAGAAACAGAGAAAGGAATGAAGGATGGTAAGGAGCAGTAATTTGAAGGATGATAGAGGGTGATAGTGGGATAGTTTCTCTTACACAGAGCTCCTCTCATGCAAAGGAAGAAAGTATGGAAGTCTTTATTTGAAGATATATCTAGGTAAACGGCACTCACATGTACAATCACATCTTGTGAGTGTGGCTCAAACTGCTCGTTAGCTGTTTTCCTTCCTTTTTCTCTTTTAATTCTTGCACACATAACCACGCTACTGAAAGGCACCAAAGGATGCTAAGTCTGGACACAGATTTTTTTTTTTTCTGCCTAACTGCTCCTACAGAAACTGTTTTCCTTCCATTTTTCCTTCCATTTCCACTTGTGCCATCACCGGAGTCATTAGCGGGTGTTAGCTCAGCCTACCCTGGGCCACCCCGAGTCCCATGGACCTGGACCTTTGTACAGGGGTCATTTGCCCAAGGAATCCCACCCCTCACAGCAACTCACTAGACATTACAAACAACCTGCTCACTCCAAAAATGAGCAAGACCTGCTAAAAACTACACACTTCTTTCTCTTTTAGCTGATGGTCCTGAGGGTGCAAGTCACAGGCTGTGTTACGAAAGGTCCATAACCCC
>NW_009260479.1:4848633-4851886 GCF_000687185.1 Egretta garzetta | reverse complement strand
TTACAGCATGAATGGCCGCAAGTTCAAAGGAAGATAGAATCATAGAATCACTTTGGTTGGAAAAGACCTTTAAGATCATTGAGTCCAACCTTTAACCTAACCGTGACATCCCACCACTAAACCATGTCCCTAAGCACCTCATCTACCCATCTTTTAAATACCTCCAGGGATGAGGACTCTACCACCTCCCTGGGCAGCCCATTCCAGAGCCTGACTACCCTTTCGGTGAAGAAGTTTTTCCTAATGTCTAGCCTAAACCTGCCCTGGCACAACTTCAAGCCATTCCCCCTTGTCCTATGGTTGATGGAGAAGAAGATGCAGAGACCTGATGCTTCGCCATTACGTGGTTGCCTCAGGAAGGCAGCATGCTCTTGATGGCAGTTTCTTTGCTAGTAATTTCTTTGCCAAACCACTTTTCAGAAGTCTTAAGCGGGGTGCCTTATCTTCTTTATTTGTTAGTGACACACGGCCCTTAAAATAGCATTATATTGCTGGCTGGAAGAGCAGAGAGAAAGAAAAACAAGGCGGAAAAAAAAAAATAGCTCCCTGGGCAATGGAGCTACTGAACTCTGGCTCCACGGCTTCCGTGGCTCTGTGGCTCACGGATAGATTCTCTGATGTCTTATAAGGTATTGACTCCTGCTGATGCTTCTCCCTTGGCTGGAGCATTCCTATTAATCCTCCTTTGTACAGCGCCTCCAGTGTCCCAGTGAGTAAATCCATACTGCAGTCTTTTATACAGTGGAGGTACAAAAAGAGTCTCTCTCCTCTATGAAGCCACTGATTTTCATGAAGCTCGTCAGGCTTTTCATCAGATCTGGTTGATATCATCCAGTTGAATCAAAAAACTACTGGGGGGGAGCAGGAGAAGCAAGTGTGCATTCACACACACACTGTGATCACGTATCACCTCATTTCCCCAGGAATCCAGCCTAAAGACCTTACTCTCTGTACATGCCATTGAGCAACCATTTCCACCAGGATGAAATTATTCAGGCTAAATCACAGAGGCAAGTTCTCAACACGTACGCTGTGCTAACTACGCTCAGTCAGTGCAGAATCCACCAGCTCCGGGCTCTGAATTAACATGCAGACCAGCAAATCAAAAACCCGGTCTTTTCTGCAGTTTCAATTCATCAGTTCAAGCAGGGATGAGCATACTTTATTTTTCTCCCCAGATGGTTGGAAGCTGCAAAGTAATTTAGCAGCCTATGTTCTTCTAAAAAATTATCATGCTTTTTCTTTCCTGGGTGACTTCTACATCCCCTGCTGAATGGTTTAATGGCACTAAGAGTTAGGGAACGATATTGGGTTTATTATGTGCCTTTTTTATTTTTAAATTGCATTTTGACACATAGTCTATCCATTCATGGGTCTTTAAAGAAGAAGCTCTGCCCAAGTGCCTCCAATATCTAAGTAACAGAATGGCTACCTTGAAAAGACACTGAAAGCAAGCCAAGGTGCCTTTGGGATGCCAGTGTTCATTTTCAGTCCTTTCATTTTGCCATTCTCTAAAGACGCCATGAAACTACTTACTGACTTGTGAGAGTAAGCGACACACTTCAGGACAGGTTTTCCTCTGGATTTTAGTCCTAGCTTGGAGCCACATAGAGAAATCAGGAAATTGCAGGATTTTAAGAAAAGATTGTTCTCTTCACTAAGGCCTCACATTGTTGGCATCTTCCTGCCCCTTGTGCGCCCAGGAGCACTGGCCATGACTGTGGGACTGGTTCCCCAAAAGAAAAAAGGGAAAGGGCCACGTGTGTTTGTGCTAATAATCTAACCAGCATCAAGAACCGCTCCTGGGCACAAGTACTGAAGCCTTTGTAAAGTTAAATTGTTAAAACAGTCACAGGCATGGTTTTGGCCCTTGCCAGCCAGCTAGTGCTCCTCCAGGCAAGTCCTGGGTGCTGTTTGGGAATTAACGCTGGTGCTGGCCTATTGCCAAAGAGCAATCTGCAGCCGTTTGGGGAGCCCTGGAGAGGTTAGCAATAGAGATGCAGGCAGTTCATGCCAGATGGCTTCAGTGTCTGAGAATTGTCCCAGGCACATTTAATCTACCGGAGTCGAGGCAGCCCATCAGTCTGAGGGAAGAGAAATGTTCTGCACGGATGTTCGGCATGGGGACATCACGTACCCTTCTCCTGCTGCCCCTCCGTAAGGACCAGGCGTTACAGAAGAGGCCACGTAGGGAAGCAGCAGCAGAGAAGGGAGCGCTGTGCCTGGGGATACCAGGGACGATTAATTCAATCCCACTAATGCCTGATCCGAAAGCTGTTGCTGGCAGATTATGGGGTAGCAATCTGAAGAGTACTCGGACATGAGGAGAGGAGTGCAGCCGGGAAAGGAACAAGTCGTACCGCAGTGGCACAGGACTTCCAGCCTGCTGCCTGGCATCCAGATTTCAGGCCATACCAGATAATTTCCCTGCTTCTGTTGACAGAGAACCAAAGGACTTGGTCCAGAAGAGATCAGAATTTATATAAGGGGATGGTTATTGTCTTGCCTAATACACCAGAGACTTGAAGCAGGGCTCTCCAACTTCCCGGTCCATGCCAGAGCCCCCAGTTGCACCAGGGCTGAGAGCAGCACCCATGTTTCTCTAGAGCTCAGCTGAAACCAGCACTCTCAGGTGGACTTTTTCCCCTGCAGTTCATGGTCAGCTGGAGACAGTCCCCTCCAGGCACAGAAAAATCTCGTACCTCAATTAGCAGTCAGCTGTATAAAACCTCCCCTAACAAACTGTTTCCAGCTTGTACTCCAGGGTACAAAGCGCATGTAACCTAGTGACTTTCTATGATGGTGTGACAGCATCAGTGGACAAGGGAAAACCAACAGACGTCATCTATCTGGACTTCAGCAAAGCCTTTGACACAGTCCCCCACAACATCCTTCTCTCTAAATTGGAGAGCTATGGATTTGATGGGTGGACTGTTCGGTGGATAAGGAACTGGCTGGATGATCATGTCCAGAGGGTAGTGGTCAATGCTCGATGTCTGGATGGAGACTGGTGACGAGTGGTGTCCCTCAGGGGTCCATGCTGGGACCGGTGCTGTTTAATGTTTTCATCAATGACTTAGCGAGATTGAGTGCACCCTCAGCAAGTTTGCGGATGACACCAAGCTGAGTGGTGCACTTGACACACCAGAAGGACGGGACGTCATCCAGAGAGACCTGGACAGGCTGGAGAGGTGGGCCTGTGTGAACCTCATGAGGTTCAACAAGGCCAAGTGCAAGGTCCTGCACCTGGGTC